>NC_056745.1:182860429-182905429 GCF_019279795.1 Protopterus annectens | reverse complement strand
TTCTCATTACAACTCCCTGAACGAATGAGAAGACAGGATCTCCTAACATTTCTTCCTTATTTTGCTGTAAGGATTGATTCATGAAGGAGCCAGCATTATAGAAAACCTCCTGTAATTAACATAGAAAGTCAACAGTCAACAACATAATTTCCTAAGGGTCACAGAAACACAATATTGTACCTATGAGACCTTATTGCAGCTCTTTTACTGCCTTCTCCCTGCATCAAGATAACATTATATTAAAAATCATACTGTAGATAAGTCAGTGAATGCAATTTCCATGTAGCATGGACAGAGAAAGTAGATGAGATAGCATACAGCATCACTTCCACAGTCACGTGTCTTCTACATTTTGTTGATTGACAGAGTAAATACCTTTGGTAGTTGTTAGGCTTAAAGGTATGGTGAAAATCTTTAACAAGCAGGTACTAATTTCTGTAGAGGTTTACTGCTGTTTTTGTTTTCTTTATCTCTGGAAAGAGAAACACTTTTCATTTTGCTAATTAGTTGGCAGAAGATTTTTTTTTAAATAAAGACCGCACTGATTTGCATTATATTTGCTTATTTATTTGTTCTGAAAAAAAGAGGGGAAATGCATTTAGGTTGCCAGGGGCAGTCCCTTTTTGGGAAGTTGTGTCCTGTGGGGAAAAAAAAAAACGAATAATGGCAAATGTCCTAAGATCCGAGGCCAAAAAACTATTTCATAAGTTTTCTTTAATAGTTGCATAAAACAGTTATTTTGTATCTGAAACACCTAAATGTTATATGAAATACCATAAGCAGCTCTAATACTGCAAGGATAAGCTTTTATTTGGGTAAAAAAGTGAAGTTCTGTCCTTTGCACTGGCTGTAGGTATGTTTTGTCCTGCAAAATCTCACTGTTCTACAAAAATGTCCCTCTTTTGGCATTTGAAAAGATGGCAACCCCAGCACCAGGCTTTACTTGTGTCAGTTTGGTCATCTGCATGAACAAGGCTGGCCGCTTTGAAAATATTGTAAAACTGCTACCCTTGGGTAAAGTCCTGTCTGTTACAGGTGGGAAGAGAGAGAGAATGAGTGAGTGTGTGTGAGGAAGGAAGGGGGTGGCACTACAACTGAAATTAGTTTCAAGATTGTTTTCATATGTCATTCCTTATAAATGCTAAACAAGTGAAGCATAATTTATAGTGTTGTTTAATTCATACTTTGATGACTCCTTCTTATCACTGTCATCTGCTGCACAGTGGCTTTATTGCACCTGTAAACGTACAAAACTGTGCTCATTAGAAGATGCTCACTAGTTGTGTGTGCAGAATTCAGTTATACAACTAAAGGTGATTAACTTTTCAGAATGTGCACACTGATAGGCCACAGTGTGCCTGTTGTAAATCCAGTGTTACCGGAGCAAAAAAGTCTGTTCACAAAAGGCAGCAGAGTTATGGAAATCAGTGCGACTATAACGAAAACGCTACCGTCACTGTCATGTCTGTACCTATAACCCCAAAAAACATGAACATCCTAAGCAAAATCATTATGTGAGGTAAGGTAAGAGATGTCTTTCATAATGAATTGTATAATAGCAGTAACTCATGCTTGGCTATTGGTAAAGGTGGATTTACCCTTGTCTGGCTTTGTTTGATCACTCCAGCTTTGCCGTCATGACCAAATCACTCCAGCCACGGCTATTCCTGCATTATCCACAATCAAACACAGGTTACTACTATGAGTGAACAGAACTAGTAAGTATCATAGACATTTATGGGAACAAATGAAGAAGTCAGAGAAAAAGTCCATGTGTCCATCTAAGTGTTACAGCTAGCCACAAGCAGTTGTCCTTTTCTAATTATTATTATTTTGTGTTGTTACATTATTTCACTTGCAGCTGTTATTTCTTACTCCAATCCAACAAACTCTTAACATATGTTTTATGCAAACAATAATGCTTGACAGGACTGGTGTTGTAGGTAAATATTAGATCTGGTATTCCCTGCAATGCAGGTGTAAAATAGGTTTTACTATATTGGAGTGGATTTTTTAAATTATTATTTTCCAAGCTTTGAAGAAAAATTACTGCAGTGGTACAGCGGTAGCGTTGTTGCCTCACAGCAAGTGGTTCTCCCATTCAATTCTCGGCAAGAGCGCCTTCTGTGTGGAGTCTGCATGTCCTCCCCGCGGTCGAGTGGCGTTCAAAAGACATGCGTAGAATGGGCGTGCCTTAGTTGAAGGTTGAGCGTCGAGCTGGCACCTCGGCACCCATAAAAAATCTACTGTCAATCATTAGCGGACCGGAGTTCCGTTGTGGCGACCTCTAACCGGGAAAAGCCAAAAGAAGAAGAAGAAGAAGAAGAAGCTTTGAAGAAAAAGTATTCCCTAATAAGGGTTTTACAAAAAAAAAAAATAATAATCAACATTTAACAGCTTGCAAGCTGATTAGGCAGAGCGGTCAGCATTCCATGATAAATCTGACATTACTCATGAGAGAGAGTCCAGCCACAAACAAAACCAAAACAGAAATCAATAGGATTATAGCTATTAAAAGTAAAAGTCATAGCCAGCATATTCTCTGCAGCAGTAATCTAAGAAATGAAATACATCCAGGTACAGAGCAAACTGTCCACCCACATGCATGCACATGAAGTGTCCAAAAATCAAAACACTATTCAAATGCGTTTAAAAATATCACACCAAGCCCATGTGCCATCAGATGTCTGCACGTGTCTTAATGTTAAGAGCAGGACACTTGTGCACCCCTGACTTCCATAACAAAAAGTGGTAGCAAGTGCCGTTATCTAATGCACTTTGTATGCATCGTGCATGTACATGACCTGTGCCTGCACAGTATATTAGTAACCTGTTCCCACCCATGCAAAGCAGGGAGAAGAGATGAAATGGAAAAAACATCCAAGTACAATGCCATGAGTTTAAAAGATAACTAATGTTTTTTTAAATAATGACAGTGTGTAATAACAATAATCAATATCTGGGCATATGTAATATTTTGTTGACATATGGCTTGCGTTTCTCCCAGTAGTAGGTAAATCAAGTATTACCCATACCCAGGCATGGAGTAATGCAAAAAAGTATATTAATTGAGAAATGAAAATCATTTATGAACCACTGTTGCCAGTTTTCTGTTGACTGTATGTGTGTGTTCACTTCAGGATGTCCTCACTGAGTCACTGCCTGTACCTGACAGTGCAAATTTTATACGCTTTATTTATTCATTTATTGTCATGAAAAACTCACTCACTCTCCAAAGTACAATCACATATTCAGGAATGTCTTTTTGCAGAGTATGAGAAATAAACAGTAAGAGTTTATCAACTGCATTTGATACCATGTTTTCCTAACCATGTTTCTGTTATTATCTAATCAAAGTATTTGGATTTACCATAGGCTGTTAGAACCTTCATGAGTCAATCAGCTGAAGTTAAAAATGGAAAGCATTGTTTTTATTTATTTTTCCCTAGGGAAAGCTATTGGCTAGGCAATACTTATCAGCTGGTTTGCAAAAGCAGACTTACCATAGTTTTCCTTGAATTCTCTGTCTTTTTGAGTAAATTTGTTCAAAACTCCAAAGGATATTTCAGGACGACAAAGCATGAAATTTTGAAGAATTTTAGTAATAAGAGGATGTCTTTAGTATTTGTGCTAGTAGAAACTACACGATTTGCATAATTTGTATTATACTTTTAAAATTAAAAAGTTACTGTAACATGTCTTCTGTCCTTCTTTTAGATTTTCCTTTGTATTGACCCGCGGTAGTGGTGCTGTGGTAGCATTGTCGCCTCACAGCAAGACGTTGTCGCGTTCGTCACTCAGTTAGAGCGTCTTCTGTGTAGAGGAATGCGTGAATGGGCGTGCCTTCATTGAAGGCTGTGCATCAGGGCTGGTAACTCGGCACGTAAAAATCCACTACCAAACATTAGCGGACCGGAGTTCTGCTGTGGTGACCCCTAACCGGGATAAGCCGAAAGACACAACATGGTGTACACTACACTGCAAACTGGAATATTTTTGAATCAGATCACTAGCAACTTAATCCATGCAGCTGTGACTCTGATGTCCTCTTATAAGTAGTTACTCGGCATGCACTCCAGAAGATCATTAGGTGGGAAGGTTTGGCATAACGGTTAAGGGCTTTACCTCACAGATACACAGTGTAAGGTTTGATTTTGACTACTTTTTATTGGCTAGACTTGTAACAGTTTGTAGACTGATAGCCTAACGTTTACCTTTTTCCTCCTCAAGACACCAGCATCTTGCAAGAGAGTTTAACACAGCCAATTGACTGGTGCCAAAGTTGTGGTCTAAAACTCAGTGCAAAAAATGCATCATAGTGCCCTTTGGGAAACTGTCAACCTAAGTTAATTACGTCATAAAACACCCCTACTATTTGATCCAGTAGTAAGGAATCTGGGAACATATGTAGACAGCAATCTGCTCTTTGACCAACTTGTAACTAAGACAGTACAAAACATTTTCTGTGTCTCCCAGGTTATAGGTAAGGGTGTGACATCCATGTCCACTGAAGTTACAGCGCCACTCTTCTCTTCCCTTGTCAGACCCCCTTGGCATGTGCCTAACCAAACACTTGCAACAGTTAGAACGCCCCAAAGGTTTCTCACCAGGAAGTTCAGAGCATGAATATCTTGTCCTACATTGATCACCTAAAGGCTCTGTCTCTGTATTCAGACTCCTATTTGCTGCTAAGAGGGGATCTTTGTCTGACTCACAGGGCTTCCGCAGACCCAGCTCTGAAGGATCTGTTGTACATGTGTGAAATAAATAGCATGAGAAATATTAGATCCAGGGATATGAACTTTACTTGTGACCCAAACAGGACGTGCTGGAGAGACAGATGAGTGTCCTAAAGGGTCCCCGCACTATGTAAGAGGCTCCCCATCTATGTAAAACTGTGTTCATCCATGAACAAATTAAAATTACACCTTGATAATTGGATGGGAAGTTGTAAAAGTTATCCCCAGTCTGGCCTTGTGTCTCTTATGGACAGAGGTTGTCATTCAGAAAAGTGTTATCCTAACTAACACCCAGGCACACATACAAATTACTTAGTTACCTCCCTACTGATATGCCCCTCACCACCTTATACATGTCCATGATACTTGAGATCCAAATGATTTTGAGGTGTGCAGCTTGTAAGAGCCCTGGTAGTCATTTGCCTAGTAACAAACTATGAACCTGTTTAGGAGCCCAAATTCCCAATTGCCCCAGAGCTCTGTCTGGTTAAGTGAATTACTGAAGGTCACACAGTAGGCAAATGAAGGTAGAAAGATTCAAACCCTGTACCCTTGGCACAGGAATCAGTTCATTAACAAGTCAGAGCTTAATACTCATTACTAATTGACTGACTTCGGTGGCATTTTTTTTTCTGGATGACAGAACAGCACAACTGTAAGTGTTGTTGCCTCACAGTACTTTTTTCTCTGTACATTCTTTTTTTGTCCACATGAGTTTTTGCAAAGTGCAGTTATTTTCTTTCACATCCAAAAAACATGCTGAAGGGGAATTTGATCTCCTACACAATGTTTCTAATGTGTATTACCCCTAACACTCCCATGTCCCAACTGTGGCCTATAACATACCTTAAAAAAAAAATTTTTCATAACACTACGACTGTACAGGACACTCAGACACACCACACATGGAAAACTGCACATGCACAATGCTAAATCTAACCACTTTTAAGGTCTTAACTCTAATTATAACCCTAACCAACAAGCACTTCCACATAAACTCCTATCCCCAATGCCAAAACTTTTGGCATATCTGAAAGTTTTGATATTAAAAACAAAACAAACAAAAAAAAAAAACAAAAGCAAAAACTGGCTTAGAACCAACAAAACAAGGAACAAGAAAAAAATGTTCTATAAAGCAGCATGTAAATGAACACTTTCGTTCTTTTATTTTATACCAGCAGCTTCTTCAGGTTTGACTACACAATCAATTTTCCAGTGTTAAAAAACAGTTCCAAATAAATCACATGTTCAAAACAATCAATCCCCAGCCACCTTCAATTAGTCAATGTTCAAAGAAATTTAAAGAAACAACACAATTAAAAACTAAAACCATAAGAATATAAATGAATATATACATAACTATATACATTACTGTATATATCAAGAGCTGTTTGTTTAATGTTTTATAGACTATGTGCTTGCAAAAAACATTTTATATTCACACTCTCATTCAAACCAGGAAATTTATTAGCGTTAAACCTGATCTACCATACAGACGCTCTGTACTCTAATAGTACTTTGTAGTTGCCACAGAAGTCATTCATTTCAACATAGTCCAACACAAAAAATTGAAACTTCTTAAAATTATTACACTGTAGAGAATGTCTCGCCAAGGCATTACCAGCATCCCCTTTTCTAATCGCTAGTAATTCTTCATAAATTCTGTGTGCCAGCTTACTTTTAGTTTTACCAACATAAAAGCAGGTACACGAATCACATAAGCCTAAATAGACTACGCCTTTAGAATACACCTAGCCATATGGCTAGCCAAGTTTCCCATAGGTGAGAACCAAACGCTGTACTTTGTGTCTTCAGGTAAACACCTTAAGCATTATGCCAACCCCAAGTCACATGTCTAAAAAGGCTAGACTTATAAGAGACTGATTACACAGAGAGGGCTCCAGTCTGTCCTGATATCAAAGAATTTTGAGGGCAGTGAACTGTTTACTTATAAATCTCTGAGGTCTGTCAAATTGTGTTATGTCTAGACGAATACCTATCAAAAGGGGTCTTATATTTAATAACGGGTCTAATGAGATGTATGAGTAAAGGGGAGTTAAGACTTCTTTGGGTCTAGTGGAAATGCGTAGGGAAAGTAAATGGGACAAATAGAAGGTTTTCCAAACTACTGCTGAGACATGGGTGACAAACAATAAGAAATTATCAACAGGAGTGCCTGTATCACTTACAACGATGTTTCCCATTTTTGCACATGGGGTTGGAGTGTCACTTCAACAGTGACAGTCATCTTGAGCCAAGGTTTACACCACTGGGTGGCTAGCCCTGCCACAGTAGTTCTTCCAGACTATAAACTTGCGCACACACACACACACACACACACACACACACACACACACACACACACACACACACACACACACACACACACACACACACATACACACACACACACTCACACCTACTCTATGGCCAATTTAGAGTGTCCAGTCCACCTACTGAATGTCTTTGCAATATGGCAGGAAACCAGAGCACCCAGAAAAAACACATGCAAACACAGGGAGGGCATGCGGATTCTGCACTGAAAGCATCCCAGCCAGGAATAGAGCCAGGAAACCTCTTGCTGTGAGGCGACAACACTGTCCACTTTGCCACGTCACCTATATGGCATGTGATAATATTTTGTTTACAAAAATGAACTATGCTGCATTTTTATTCCACATGTAATATGAGAACATAGACCTTGCATGAATTCTTAACATGGTCTAACCCATGTTGGATCAATTGTCAGTCAGTCAGTAGAAGTTTGAATAACAGCTACCATTTCACAGTTAACTGCAGGCTTATACACCCATAAGCCAGGAGAGTTGGCCTAAAGGTTTGAGGATTAGAAAGTAATAGAGGACCCAGCACTGATCCCTGTGGTGCACCATTGGTAACTTTTTGCTTTCAGAAGTCTCACCTAAGACTGTAACCACATGGGTTCTTTCAAACAACCGGTTAGTTATTCAAAGTACAACATATGTATTTATATTCAGATTTACAAGTCTGTCCATAATGCCTGCATGAGAAATAGTGTCAAAGGCCTTGGTCAGGTCCAGCTATGCTGCATGGCATAACTGCTGTCCACTTCTTTAGTTACTTTTTCAAAAAAAAAATAATGAGGTTGCAGAGGCAAGACCTTCTTTAGACAAAATTGAATTAATAAGGGTTCAGGGTTTAGAGATTTTCAATGTCTGAATTAATATGTTCTGAGATAATACACTTCATGGCTTTACATGTGAGGCTAGTGAGACTAGTGGGTCTGTGGCCATTATGGTCCATGGCTGAGCCACCCTTGTGTGTTTAGAATGCCAAAAGTTCCTTTAAAAAAGCCATATTGTTCTTGATCCATTAGCATTCAATTTTAAGTTCCTTTTTAGTTTAATAAATAAATTATTCTTTCCAGAACTTCACAGAGAATGCCATTTAGACTGAAAACTACAGTATCAGATTTTCATGCACTGTTGTTGATATGGATGTATGGATGCATTGTTTCAAAATACACAATGATTAGATTTAATAGACAACAACACTAATGCTGGGAGTATGTTTTCCTTAACGTTTACTAAAAGTGCACTCTGGAAGACATCTGATATCTCTGGTCTTGTACAGTCGACTTTAAATAAGAATATGAATAAAATTGTTCTTAGGAGTCCCCAGTAGTGTCCTCATGTTTAATGTGTGAGCCGAACTGGTTTGAAAGGAGCATTGATTGATTGATTGATTGACTGACTGATTCTTTCATTTGTTTAATCATTTATTCTCTTTATATACTTAACTCAGTTCAGACAGAGACTCACCTGGTACTCACTGGGAGTAAGGTGGAGTAACTAGTCCCAAACAGCTCACCAGGCCATTGCAGGATGCACATGCTCACTCACTTTCACACAACTTTGAACAAATGCCAGTATACTTATGGCATACATTTAGCATTTTGTAGGAAACCAGATCATATGATAAAAACCCATGTAGACACATGGGTGGGATGTAGTGCATACTGGGAACAGAATACACTCCAACTAAGAACCAAATTGAAGAGCCAAGTGCAATAGCTATACCACTGTGCTGCCCCAGTATATCTTTTACATCTGGGAATATTTATCTTAATTTGACTAAGATATTAGAGTGCTGCAATCTGGGTTTTTTTCCTTTTTGCTTTGCCAACACAATTATAAATCATATTGGATATATTTTACCTCCTTCCTGATATGTACACTTTGAAAATGATAGTTCTGACTGCATTTTCTTTGGTGTCGTAAGATTGCTAGTTTTGGGTCTTCCGCAGGCTTGACGATGCCTTTTTTCTTCCTACGTGTGTTTATTTTTTATTCAACAGCACTGATTCCCTTTTTGCTTTCCATCTTAACATATTTTGCTTTATGGAACATGCTTAGCAATACTGTGATATAATATACAATTGAGCAGATGGACACTGTTTTCTTTAAATGACCATTATTTATAGAAAATTGCACTTACCAAATTTGCAATATTTCCAGATGTTTTTCAATGTTTCTTTATACAAAATAATAATTAGTGTAACCATCTTTTCCAGGAAAGGTGGAAAGGTTTGAGAGGTATGTACAAATAATTATGACATTGTTTGCAAAGCTTGAGAGGGCATAATTATTTATGCACACCTGAAGAAGTATAATTCCTGATAATTCTTGTGTCGCGTTATTCTTCATAGCAGTTAGATTTTCCTTATTTTATGCAATTTTAGATTTGGGAATGAAATGTAGTGAGGAAACAAATCTTTTTGTAATTTTATTTTAAGAAAATTCTCCCATTTAACTTTTCCAGTTCATGTTTTTCTGTATATTAAAATCTAAAACCAGAAGCTGAGGTGTTTCTTTTTTTTTTTTTCTCTTGTCACTTCCTTTCTTTTTGTGCTGGTGTGAGGTCTGGCACATGCTCAGTCAGTTTAAAGGACTGCTGTACGGTGATGCTTATGTAGGCACTCCAATATGTGTGTGTGTGTGTGTGTGTGTGTGTGTGTGTGTGTGTCAGGCATCACCCATGCATTAATAAATATGAACAGGTCAAGAAGTTTGCCTCCTATAGTACAGTTCTAAGCCATTCTAAGCATATATCTTTACTGTCCAGAATTCCGTAGAATGCCCAGATTCTGGCCTCACATTTTTAGACTGTTCCTCATAAAAATCTTTGTTTTTCTGGCAAATCACTGTGGACTGAAATTAAAAAATAAACACAGACATTTCAGGTTCAGAATTTATATCCTTCAGAAAATGCACACTAATGTAAAACTTGTTATTCTAGCAATGTTCTAAGTTTATAAAAGCAATAGTTAAAATGTGTCCTTGATTTTTGGTACTTGCACCCTGCCCCCTTATTTTTTGGCTTTGTCCAGAACTCTTGCTTTAAGAGGACAAGAGGTATAGATGCTAGTTATTAAAATCAGAAAAATATGCAAAAACTCTGTTTGCATATTATTAAACTGATATGTCTATATAAGAATTGTTAAAATCTGCCTCCTGGAATAAGTATACCCGGAACAGTGCTTAATCTTCCCATGTTTAAATCTCATATGAAATCTGTAGCACCTAAATCCCTACCTGTCTGTGTCACTAATGTTATTTACATATAAGATGTCAGAGTTCCTGGAGGTAGTCCTTGACTAGGACGTAAATACCTTCTCCCCTGCTGTGGTTTCTAATATGACAGTGTGCGTTATTTGTTGTATGCTAATAGTACATATTTTAACATTTTCCAGAAATAATGTAGTTGTTGTTGTTGTGTCTTTCGGTTTTTCCTGGTTAGGGGTTGCCACAGCGGACCGCTAATGATTGGCAGTAGATTTTTACGTGCTGGCTTGCCGGGCCTAATGCACAACCTTCAACGAAGGAACGCCCATTCACGCATGTCGCCACACAGAAGACGCTCTGAGAATCGAACGGGTAACGTCTAACTGTGAGGCGACAACGCTGCCGCAGCACCACCACCGCAGTTAATAATGTTCCCAAATTCATAGTGTTATTCAGACTTCCTGCAGTACACTCACCTCTTGGCCTGCTTTAATATGAAGAATTAGCTTAGGTTTGTCAGGTATGCTGTAGGGACCAAAAATGTCTGGATTAGTTTATTCATGTTCTTATTCAGTAGTACCGGACCTTTTGGAGAGGTGACTCTCATCAGTACAGGAAAAGGGAAAGGATTTCACATCTGTTTTCATTACATAATGCTGAATTCCCTGATGGAGTCTCCATCACCATAGCAAATTATTAAAAGCTATAATTTCTCCCTGTACATTATTTCACAAATGGTGAAAGTAATATTTTGTTGAAGATGAAAGTACTTTCAGTCTTAGAGAGGATTAGATAATGCTACTCTCTGTTGCTTTATAGAAAGCAAGGGATTTAACATATTTATTCACGTATGAGCAATGACTTGTCAGTGGGGACGCAGAGATTGCTAGCACCATTGTGAGGTAGTGTTTTTAATTCTGTCAGGGTCACACATTATAGGGCTACATACACATCTCAAGTAAATGGTAAGTGCTAAAAACATTTCTTTGAGTGGTACATGTAGCAATTATATGCAGTTAGGGCAGAACTAGAAGCATTGTTTCATAATAAGAGCACAGCATTGTGTCTCTAGCCTTCTCTGAATTTCATTTCTTTCTATAGATCTGCAGTTTTAGCCAGTTTGTAACGTCATATTTTTGCTGGTTATAATGATTCTTTGCTGTTTAGTTTGATTATAGGCTTAGTGTTTTTCTTATCACAGTATCTCTTAACACCAGGCTGTTAACTTCTACAAGTAACCCACCGCTAGTACTTAATGGGTCTATATTACTTCAACGAAAATTCAGTTCAGTGAATGACATTTTTGGTATACTTATATCAAACATGCCATTCGTCGAACTGTTGGCACTGAGATTGCAGTAGAGTGAGGATCACTAAATTTACCCTTTCTCCACTTAGTGCGATCTTGGAGTTGGTATATATGCAATTAGCGGGTATGGGGTGGGGGGCTGAGCCCCCCACAAGAGCAGATTTTGATAAACATCATTTCCTACGAAATGTTGTTCATTGAAATGTCACTTCGCTGAAGTGATATAGACCCGTACGTAATAACTTTGGTGTAGTTTATCCAGTGTATCAATGTATCTGAAGGGTCACATTATTATTATTGGGAGGTCAGACTAACCTAGGAATACAACCTATTTCCCAGAGATCTTATCTTATTTTTATGTGTAGTAATATCTAAAATCCAGGTAGAAATCTCATTTTTTTTTGTGTGTAAAGTCAACTGATTAGTGTTTGAGGCCTTAGCAGTAACCTCTGCATCTGATTCAAGCCTATTTAATATACTAGTATAAAAAAGTTGTAGCATCCCATGACTCATTGTTGAACCAAAACATGCTTGTACAGTGCAACTTCACAAGGAACAACCCCCCTCACTGCTGTCAAGCACACTTTATGTTTTTTATAATGGGGATTGGCAGCCCTCATAAACCCTGAGCATTACATTTTGATTAAAATATCAAATTAATATATTGTGTGTATCAGATCAATAAACTGTATGCAGTAAGGTTACACACTTATATAATGTGTACATTTCTGGCCACTTAACTCATATAGTCATAAAGCCTGGGTTCAGTGGAATCTTTGGAAGTTGCAAAAGTTTACTTGTACGACAGAATGGAACTTTATAAGCTCCATAGGTTATAAAATTTTAACTTTGCGATGCCTAAAAAGGATAGTAACTTGTAGGCCCCCCCATTTTAATCTGAAGTAATACATAGCCTTCTTAGCTGCAAAATGGAACTTTATAGCAACTAAAATTCTTGTGAAGTGAAACTTCCTTCTTCTAGGATTCTAGGGAAACTATACATTTTGTAATGACAAGGAATCCGAGTGAGCACGACAAACATACCTCTCAACTGTCCCTGATTTTGACTCAAATTTTAGCTCTGTTCCTCTTAATCTCGCCTAAAACTAGTGACTTTTGGATGAAAGGTGGCGAATTACACTTAATTAATAATGACAATAATTAAGAGTTATAGACTTCTTTTACTTCAGAAAATGTATATTAATTCATATGCCCTGATTCTGTCAATGTCTCCAGTCAATAACACTAATATTTTAAAAATGTCCCTGATTTCTTCTGGATTTGTCCCTGATTCTGTTGAAATTTGTCCCTGAGTGGTTGAGAGCTATGATAACAAATCATTATGAGATCTGATGAAGTAAGAGTCTCAGAATCTATTTAGCAAAATCTTCTGAATAATCAAAATCATCCCTCAGCAAAATATATCCTGTCCAGAATATTCTTATCTTGGAACTAGTTTAGTTTAGTCTAGTTTGAGTTTTGTGCCATTCCCCCAATCATGTGAATTGCACAAAACAAAAGATTCAGCAAAGCAGTCAGCTTTAATGGACTTTGCATAAGATTCCTGAGTATATGTTTCTTATGAAAAGGGACAGCTCTGAGATTAACATTCCCATTGTGCAACCTTTCATTGCTGCCTTTTCCTAACCCTACTACTCTTATCACCCTGTCTGTGCAGAGGTTCGGTAAGTAATCGATCGACCAGTGATCAGTTCCCATAAAATCTTGTAAAGCTGAGAAGCAAAATAATTGTGGCCACTGCATGTGTTGTCCCCGAATTTATCAGGACTGGTTGCACAGTCAAACCAGGAAATGGACGTGTGAGTCCAGCTTTTGTTCTTCACATTCAGGAGAAGTAGAGCCCAGAAAAAAAGCACGTGGGAATTAAATATTTCACAAGGCCATACGTAAGAACAGAGGAAGAATTCCTACAAATGAACTTGTTAACCTTAGGACAGGATGTAAGGTCAAAATCCAAGAGCTGTATACCAGAGGGCACTGTGCAGATATTGTCCTTGTCTTCCTCAGGAACTGTGGTCAACAGAAAGGAGCGCGCAGCCATATTCTGAATAACATCACCATGCTTAGCAGCAGACTGCAGGCTGGCGGCAACCTTTTGGCTATTAGAGCTTGTTTAAAGAGTTTAAACCTCTTGGAACACTCTAATAGCCATAGCACAGTTGTTGTTTACATAAACCATATTTTTAAGTCTTTAAAAACATTTGAAATCAGACTGTTTCAGTAGCTTTGTGGTGTTTTTTTGTTTAACTCTGATTGAGAAACTGGGCCTTGTTTACTTTCGTCCTTTACCATATGAATGTAGCCATTTCATTCTCAAGCCGTACTTTGTAGGGGCCAAATCATTGCATTGTGAAGGATAACAGAAATGAGTGAAGAAAATCTTCAGTGTGATTGTCTTGTTTGGGTAGCATTTCTCTCCTGTATAAATCTAGCTAATGTCATCATTTTTCCATAAGTATTACAGAAAATGTTTGCTAACATAAACAAGGCATGATAGCAGAATGACCACAGGACAATAAAGGACACTAACAAATGTTCATAAAGTAATGGACATACATTTTGAATGCAAGCAAAAGCCAAATTCCTAGAGTCAGTCATGCTAAAGAAATAGACCATTAAGTACCAGAGGAAAGGAACCAAGGTTTGGAACAGCCTTTGCAGAAGATTTCAAGTTGTCTGGAGTTATTTTGCTCCAAGGACAGCCTGCCTTTGAACAAGCAATACCAGTTACATGCCAATGTTTTTCATTTTGATAAATGTTATTATATTCAGAAACTCTGGCCAGACAATACTTGTCACAGTATGGATTGCTATACCTTTCACTGTTCAGACACTGCAGACCTAAGTCAATGAAAATGTTTTCAAATTTTACACAGGTTAAAATGAAGGTGATATGTGAGCTGTTGACACTTGTCTTAGGTAATAATGTTTTCATTTTTCAGTAACAACTTTTCCAGCAAATGAAAGGTCTGGCAATGGGTTACCATGTGGTCAACACCTATGAGGGTGATTGGACTAGAGCTCTGAGAGAATGTCCTTATTGGCTAGTTTGAGTTAAAAGTTATTGTTTGTTTTATTTAAGCCTAATGTTGGCGCGTGCTTGTGTGTAGCGCACCATCATGCACTACCACGTAGCGGTAGTTACCATTGGCGGTTATAGACGTAAACATTTTGCTTGTTAATTTTTCCCTTAGCACTTTGCTTGTGGTCCTCCAGAGATTTTTCGTGGCCCTGCTTTACTGTCAGGTAGAACACTAAGCCTAGCTTCAGAGGTACCTACACACCTCTCTCCCACTAGCCATTCCTAAGTGCGACCTCTCTTCCTGACCATATAAATTTACCTAACAATATGGATGGACAATTTCCCACAGTTTCTCCAGCCAGCTTGATAGACATGGACATCCTGAGACAGAGCAGCAACTGCCTTATGTTCACTGACAACCCTCTACTCCTAGTCCACACTAACTCAACATGTGAGTGATGCCTCACACACACCAGTCAGTACATATGACAATGAGCGAGTTGTCAGCATGTACACCTCACCTCTTACTACACCCAAGCCCACGTCACACATACCCATGTATGCGGACGGCCTCTCTAGAAACATACCTAAACACCAGAGACCTTCCAAACACAAACACAAGCATGCTACACATAATACTTTCTCTGCAGAACACAATACACATAATAGCTCACACACCAATGTCTCACCTGTCAAGCCCTTAGGGCAAAACACAAAACCAAACATATTAGTCATAGGTGAGTCCATTGCGAGACAGACAGAGGTTCCTCTCACCAGGCTGGATAAGGAGAAGGTCACAGTCAGCTGTCTGTCAGGTACCAGGATCCACCACATCACACATGTACTCAAGTCTGTCAGCAACAGGTACTGATGTTCTTTGCGTTTCACTGTTGCAGTCATCACATTTGGGTTATCTGCTTGCAGTAGCCCTCAGTCAGTCTGATTATCACAGTCTTGGGTCCTGCGTCGGTTCTGTCTCATCTTCCGTGACGTCAGGTAGTCAGGGGTATAAAGCAAGCAGCCGACGCCATTACATCAGTGTTTCTTGCCGTGCGGTGCCCGAAGCAGAAGCAGTTCACAAGTGCCGGTTGTCCGACTCCTGAAATTTTCGTTTTCGAGTTGCAGAACCGAAGTCTTCAATTAAAGCTAAGTACCCCATTGGGGAAACATTTTCTTGCTCTAAACCGATGTCAGTAAAAGTTAATAATTGCATTTTTTGTGGAAAGCAAATACCTTATAAACATTTTCATTTATACTGTATTCTTTGCCTAGGCCCTGACCACGACGTACTTTGCTGTCGGTTTTGTGCCTTATTTAAACCAAAAACTATTCGTCATCGTACATTTTTGCTTCTAAATATTTTGGTACTCGGTTCAATTATTCAGATATGTCTTCGGTAAGCCACCCGACTACCGACATTCTGAAAAAATGCAAAGATAAAGACAGGTCCAAAGCTGCCGACGGCGCTTCTCCTAAGCTAGTCACCAGTTCGCCGGTACTCAGTGAGGCACTTTCACAGCCCCTGATACCCGCTACTTAAGATTCGCAGGCCTCTACTGAGACCCATTCAGAGTCCGGTATGCCGAGAGATACTTCAACTGTGGAACCTGTGGATGGCTCTACCTTGGATGGGTCCAGAGCCACTGTGCAATCACCGGCTTCTGAGGGTGTATTTAGGCCTACTGACTTGCATATTAAACTGATGCCATCTTATTCTTCTAGGCCTAAAACTCGAACCATGCCTAGGAAACCGACGCCCAGACCGCATGGTCAGGCCTCTATGCCTAAAAAACAAATGATAAGAATGGCTGACGACCTTATTACTTTAATCAGGGGAAGCCAACCTTACCCCTCTAAGAGACCTAGGACTGAATTTGCTTATGATTCTTCTGACCAGGATTCTGAAATTTCTGTCTCCTCTGATGACTAGGATTTACCCTTATCTACCTATGAGGATTCTGATGCAGAGGACTCTATTCTCTTCACCCCCAGAGGATTTTTCTTTTGGTTAAACCTTGCATACTCTTAGGGAACATTTTCAATGGGAAAGCCAGGATTACTCTGATTCTAAAAAGAGGCTTAGAGATTTCTTACTTTTGCCCCAACACAGACCTTTAGCTATCCCTCCTCTGCTGGACATTGTTGACGATGCCTTTTTGGAATCTAGCTTGGCCCCTGACTCTTTGCCTCCTGCTCCCAGGAAAACTGACAAATATTACAGGGTTCCTGATTCTCATAAGTTCCTTTTTAAAAATCCTACTGCGGACCCTAAGACCATTTCACAGGGACCCAAGGGCATTAAGGCTGCTACTGCCAAAAATCCTACCCCCTCTGATAGAGATTCCAGGGCGCTGGATAGATGGGGTAAGAAGGTATACACTTCTGCAACCTTGGCCATTAGGGCCTTAAACTGCCAGTTTCATATGTTAAAATATCAGCAACATATTACTGGTTTGCTTAAACAAAAAAATATGTTGATTCTTGATTGTGCTGAAAATAAGGATTTACAGGATTTAATGCATTCTGCTGAATAGGTTGGAAAACATACTTTGCAATGTGGTTTTGATTCACTAGAGGCATCTTGCAGGGCTGCTGTCACCGGGTCTGTACTTAGAAGGCATGCTTGGCTTAAGGAGCAGTCTCTGCCAGATCATGTTAAAACTAAATTGCTGGATGCTCCCTTAAATCAGGACTACCTGTTTGGCGACAAAGCAGAAGAAGTTCTTAAAAACATGGAGGAAAAAGCTAAATCTATGCAAACTGTTAAAGATTTCTTACAAGTGCAGCCTCCTAGATTTAGTAGGCATTTGCTCTCAAAAAATTGGTCCTTTCCTGCCTCTTCCAGGCCTTCTCAGTTCAAACACAGAGCCAGCAGAACATCCAGGCTTCAGTCCCAGGGTATGCACAGGACTAAGCAGTGGGGGGCTCCCACTTCCAAATCAGGGAGTAGTAAGACTCCCCCCATGGCAAGCTGTCTCAATGACTTAACTTTAAAACTTCCAAACACTTCTCAACTGACTGCTCCTTTAGGGGGAAAGATTGCTCTGCAAGCAAAAAACTGGGAAGTAATTACCCAGGACAGGTGGGTTTTAAACATAGTTTCCCAAGGATACAGATTTCACTTCCACACGCTACCAACCCCAAACGGTTGGCCAGATCTATCCCCAAATCAGTGGGCAGAGGCTCAAAAGCAAGTACTCTCTCTCTCTCAAGCATAAAGGCTATTCAAACTGTACCAGAAGAGGAAAAAGGACAAGGTTTCTACTCAAGACTTTTCCTGGTACCCAGAAAAGACAACTCATGGCATCCTATCCTGGACCTGTTTATACTAAACTCCTTTTTGGTGATTCCAAAATTCAAGATGCCAACTCTTCACCAGTTGCTTCCCATGATAGGCAAAGATGCCTGGTTGGCAACACTACATTTAAAGGAAGCCTACCTGCACATCCCAATTAGGGAATCCTGCAGAAAATACCTACTCTTCAAAGCAGGCTGCATGCACTATCAGTTCTCTGCGCCCAGGGTATTCACAAAGTGCCTAGCTCCAGTCATTGCATTTTGCAGGCAAAGAAATATTCAAATATACTTATACCTGGACAATTGTCTAATTCAGGCAGAAAGCCAGGACATACTTCTGAATCATCTGGCATTTGTACAAAAGGTGTTAACTTCTCTGGGGTACACTATAAATCAAAAGAAATCACATCTGGAACTCTGTCAACAAATTATATTCCTGGGAGCAAGCTTGAATACAACTTCCCAGATGGCTTTCCTCACGCCAGAGAAACAAATTCATTTGACAACTTACTTCAAACTAGTGGCCACAAAATCCCTGCTATCTGCAAGGCAAATACTGCAAGCCTTGGGGTTCATGGCCTCCTGCATTCTACTAATTCCATATGCAAGACTGCATATGAGGAAACTTCAATGGTATCTAAAAAGCCTATGGTGTCAACATTCTCAGGATCTAGAAGCAATGATTCCTATCATACCTTGCCTATGGTTAGAATTCCTTTGGTGGGCAGAGGCCTGCCACCAAAACAAGGGACTACCATTCACTCTACCGCCTGCCACCCAAACCCTAACAAAAGATGCATCAGACTATGCATGGGGGGCTGACGTGGCAGGGAAGTGCATTCAGGGCAAATGGAACCCAAGTCAAATGCACCTGCATATCAGTCAAAAAGAAATGTTAGCTGTACAGAATGCTCTGACAGCCTTCAAGGATCAAATTATTCCAGGACAATTAATGGTAAAGATGGACAACACCACTGTTATATGGAACATAAACAAGCAGGGCGGTACCCATTCTTACCCCCTCTGCAGACTAGCTATGGCTCTGTGGAACACAGCCTTGAGTTACCAAGTGCATCTACAGGCTCAATTCCTGCCAGGAAAACTAAATACACTGGCAGATGAACTAAGCAGAAATCTCATGGTCCCACATGAGTGGAAACTGGAACCAAAGATTTTCAACATGTTGATCAACAAATGGGGGGTCCTGGATATAGACCTGTTTGCCCCCCCCCCCCCAGAACTACCAGTTTGGACAAATTCTGCACAAGGACTCCCCACAAACAACCTTAGAAAGTGGATGCTCTGTCCTTCCGCTGGAAAAATCAGTTTATGGCTTTCCTCCTCTGCCTCTCCTCTCCAAAGTGCTACTAAAGATCAAACAGGACAAACCAAGGATGATACTGATTGCACCAGACTGGCCACACCAACACTGGTACCCCCTCTTGCACAGTTGTCACAGCTTGCCTCATGGCACCTACCTAAGACCCCTGCTCTGCTGTCTCAGAAGGAAGGCCAGATTCTGCACTCCCAGCTGCAAACCCTGAACCTGGCAGCCTGGCTAATTACCTAATCTCTCTGTTACCATCCCTCAGTAAACAAGTGTGGGATGTAATTTTGGAGGCAAGGAGGCCTAGTACTAAAAAATCTTATGCTGAAAAATGGAAAAGATTCTGTGCCTGGAACCAAAGTCAAGGGATGGCCACATCAGCACCCAATTTACCACAGATTCTTCAATACTTAACTGAGATGCTTCACAAGGGCCTTTCCTTTTCCTCCATTAAAATTCATGCCTCAGCCATTACAACAAAGAACCACACAGGCTGATGTGTTCAAGCAGTTCCTCAGAGGGGCCAAAAACTTAAGACCACCCAAGAGAGCCCCAACTCCAGCCTGGGACCTTAATTGTGTATTGGAAAAACTCACTCATCCTCCTTTTGAGTCAGCTGCAACTGCAGAGTTAAAATTCCTTTCTTGGAAAACAGCTTTCCTTTTAGCAATCACTTCAGCAAGAAGGGTATCTGAATTACAGGCCCTCATGGCAGTGGAGCCTTTCATCATCTTTCATGCGGACAGGGTGTCCCTCAGCAGCAATCCCTCTTTCATGCCCAAGGTGGTATCCAGTGTGGTTCTTAATCAGTCCATTCATTTGCCAACCTTCTTTTCTAATCCACAGAACAAAGTGGAATGGATACTGCACTCATTAGATGTGCACAGACAACTTAGACTTGGACAGGACTAAACCTCAAAGGAAATCTGAACAACTGCTGGTGGCATTTGCTGCAGGGGCAGAGGGGAAGGCTGTTTCAAAGCAAACCATTTCTAAATAGATAGGCCATTACATTCATTTCTGCTATAAGCACCATGGAAAATCTATCCCACAGGGTATTAGACCCCATTCAACCAGGGCTGCATCTACCTCTACAGCCTTTCTCAGAGGTGTGTCTACCAGAGACATCCTAGAAGCTGCTACCTGGAGTTCTGTACATACTTTCACCAAGCATTACCATTTTTCTATGTTCTCTAAATCCAGAGCTTGCTTTGCCACTGCAGTCTTGCAGGGCCTTATAGCTGGTCCTAATGCTATCTAAATTCCTCCTCCCATCCTTAGCTTTGGGAATCTACCCAAATGTGATGACTGCAACAGTGAAACACAAAGAACATACTACAGTTGTGTACACCTACCATAAATGTAGATGTTCGAGTGTATTCACTGTTGCAGTCCTGGTTACCCTCCCTCCAGCCCCCTGACTTCCTTTGGCTATACCTCTATTCTCCTTTACTATACTTAAAAGCTTTTTGGTGTATTTGCTTTTTTGTTGGAGGTATAACCTTATATATATATATATATATATATATATATATATATATATATATATATATATATATATATATATATATAAATAAAATTGCTTCCCATTAAGGGGGGCACCTGATATCTGGGGCAAGAACAACTGATGTAATGGCATCGGCTGCATGCTTTATACCCCTGACTACCTGACGTCACGGAAGATGAGACAGTAACCGACTCAGGACCCAAGACTTTGATAATCAGGCCGACTGAGGGCTACTGCAAGCAGATAGCCCAAATGTGATGACTGCAACAGTGAATACACTCAAACATCTACATTTATGGTAAGTGTACACAACTGTACTTTATGACTCCGTCATAGTCGATGTTGGTGTGAACGACTTGAGATGTACCTCTCTGGACTATATGAAGAGAGACATGACTGAGCTCTTGGACTGTGTGTCTCAGGCAGGTATGTCCCTAGCCTTAAGCAGCATTTTGCCTTCACCTATGATGATGCCTCAGTACAAACAGGAAATGATTGATTTTAATAACTGGCTTAGTTTCTGGTGTCATTCTAAGGGGATAAAATATCTGTCAGCCTGTGGTGACATGATCGACAGACCTCAATGCTTTGCCAGAGATGGTCTTCATCTGTCACCCCTGGGATTTCAGCTACTGGCTAAGACTCTTGCCACCCCCATAGTGTCTTTTTAGGCAGTGTCGTAAGGACAAATTCCCCGATGTAAAAACTCCATCTAAAAGCAACCTCAAGGTTATGCTGCAAAACGCTAGGAGTCTTAACATGAAACTGCACTCACTAGAAGCAGCCCTCACCTTGGAAGACTTAGACATTTGTGCAGTCATGGAGACCTGGTTCTAGGCTATGGAGAGCACCCATGCCATACCGGGCTACACCTCCTTCCACACATTCAGACCACAAACTGAAGGCGTGAAAAATAAAGGAGGTGGTGTATTAATATTCATTAAAGATAAATATGTCTCCAGATTGGTGGTGGCAGGGGAAAGTGTAGTTAGGCAGCATAGGATGGTGGTTTGTAGGATGACATTAGTGATCAAGAAGAGGAGGATGATTGTGAGGGCAGCACCAAGGATCAAATGGTGAAAACTGAAAAAGGGTAATTGTGAGGTGATGTTCAGGGAAGAATTAAGACAGGCTCTGGGTGGCAGTGAAGAGTTACCGAATAGCTGGGTAACTACAGCAGAGCTAGTAAGAGAGATGGCTAGAAAGGTGCTTGGTGTGACTTCTGGAAAGAGGAAGGAGGACAAGGAGACCTGGTGGTGGAATGAAGTACAGAAGAGTATACAGAAAAAGAGGTTGGAGAAGAAGAAGTGGGATTGTCAGAGAGATGAAGAAAGTAGACAAGAGTATAAGAAGATGAGGTGCATGGCAAAGAGAGATGTGGCGAAGGCTAAGGATAAGGCGTATGAAGAGTTGTATAAAAGGTTGGACACTAAGGAGGGAGAAAAGGACCTGTACCGATTGGCTAGACAGAGGGACCGAGCTAGTAAAGATGTGCAGCAGGTAAGGATGATAAAGGATAATGAGGGAAACATACTTGCAAGCGAGGAGAGTGTGTTGAGTAGATGGAAAGAGTACTTTGAGGGTTTGATGAATGAAGAGAATGAGAGGGAGAGAAGGTTGGATGATGTGTGGGTAGTGAATCATGAAGTGCAGTGGATTAGCAAGGAGGAAGTAAGGATAGCTATGAAGAGGATGAAGAACGGATGTTGGTCCCAATGACATACCTGTGGAAGCATGGAGGTGTTTAGGTGAAATGGCAGTAGAGTTTTTAACCATATTGTTTAATGAAATCATGGAAAGTGAGAGGATGCCTGAGGAATGGAGAAAATGTGTTTTGGTACCGATTTTTAAGAATAAGGGTGATATGCAGAGCTGTAGTAACTACAGAGGGATTAAATTGATCAGTCACAGCATGAAGTTATGGGAAAGAGTAGTGGAAGCTAGGTTAAGAAGGGAGGTGATGATTAGTGATCAGCAGTATGGTTTCATGTCAGGAAAGAGCACTACTGATGCGATGTTTGCTCTGTGAGTGTTGATGGAAAAGTAGAGAGAAGCTCAGAAGGAATTGCATTGTGTCTTTGTGGATTTAGAGATAGCATATGACAGGGTGCCTAGAGAGGAGTTGTGGTATTGTATCAGAAAGTCTGGAGTGTCAGAGAAGTATGTAAAAGTGGTACAGGATATGTACGAAGGTAGTATGACAGCGGTGAGGTCTGCGGTGGGAGTGACGGATGCGTTTAAGGTGGAGGTGGGATTACATCAAGGATCAGCTCTGAGCCCTTTCTTATTTGCAGTGGTGATGGACAGGTTGACAGATGAGATCAGACAGGAGTCCCTGTGGACTATGATGTTTGCAGATGACATTGTGATCTATAGTGAGAGTAGGGAACAGGTGGAGGAGACCCTGGAGAGGTGGAGATATGCGCTAGAGAGAAGAGGAATGAAGGTCAGCAGGGCTGACAGAATATATGTGTGTGAATGAGAGGGAGGCTAGAGGAATGGTGAGGATACAAGGAGTAGAGGTGGCGAAGGTGGATGAGTTTAAATACTTGGGATCAATGGTTCAGAGTAATGGTGAGTGTGGAAGAAAGGCAAAGAAGAGAGTACAGGCAGGATGGAGTGGGTGGAGAAGAATGTCAGGAGTGATTTGTGATAGACGAGTACCAGTAAGAGTGAAAGGGAAGGTCTACAAGAGGGTAGTGAGACCAGCTATGTTATATGGGTTGGAGACAGTGTCATTGACAAAAAGGCAGGAGTCAGAGCTTGACGTGGCAGAGTTGAAGATGTTAAGATTTGCAGTGGGTGTGATGAGGATGGACAGGATTAGGAATAAGTATATTAGAGGGTCAGCCCAAGTTGGAAGGTTTGGAAACAAAGCCAGAGAGGCAAGATTATGTTGATTTGGACATGTGCTGAGGAGGGATGCAGAGTATATTGGGAAAAATGCTAAGGATGAAGCTGCCAGGTAACAGGAAAAGAGGGAGGCCTAAGATAAGGTTTATGGATGTGGTGAGAGAGGACATGCAGGTGGTTGGTGTGACAGAGCAAGATGCACAGGACAGGAAGAAATGGAAACAGTTGATCTGCTGTGATGACCCCTAACGGGAGCAGCCGAAAGAAGAAGTAGTAGACATCTCCAGATTGGTTAAATGCATCTATATCACATTGTCGAAAGTTTACTTAATCAAATTAGTAAAGGTCAAACTTTATTGATCGATTAAGTAAAACATAGAATAACGTAAAAAAAAAAAAACAAATTAAAAAAAAAATGAAATGGCGTACACCCCCCACACCCCCCCTACTTAAATATACCAACTCCGAGACCGCACTACATTGAGGTAAATGGAAATCTCCCCTTGTGGAGATTTCCGTTTACTTGCATGATGTTATTCACTTTCGATATTGTCATGCCGACAATATCAGATTCGATATTGTCAGCTTACGACAACGTGAAGTAGACCCGGTTAAACAGCATGATTCTCTGGAGATACTTCAGGTACAATTAACTGTTGGTAGGACACCTGTTCAAGTCATTGCCAGCTACACGACCCCCTCCATGAATCAGGACACCCACTCTGCCTATTTGGAACTACTTGAGTCTGCCACGATACATTTGAACACCTTAGTTTTGGGCGACTTTAACTACCCATCCATTGACTGGGTAAATTACTCATGCTTATATTCACTTGCCCAAAGGTTCTTTGACTTTGTTAACACCAGTGCCCTGGACCAGCTGGTTGACACCCCCACAAGTGGTGCCAACATCCTGGATCTGGTGCTTACCAATATGGGGGAATCACTGTAGCATCCTCACTGTGAGGTCTTCCCTCGTGAGATCTGACCACAAATCAGCCTCATTGGAAGTAACTGTTACACCTGACCTCCCTCGAGCAGGAAACTAAACTGAAAAACTTCTCCATAGCAAATTATAACCTCTTACAGGATGTTATAAATAGCTTCACTGCACCTGCCCCTCAGATGGAACTGGCAGCTATGTTGAGTTCTACACCAATGCTTTATACAAACACCTGTATAGCTGCATTGATTCGGGCGTACCAGATAGGACCAAAACAAGCTCCTCAAGGAGGAGCAAACCTGCCTGATGGACAACTGCCATGAACAGGCTTTACAATAAGAGTAAGAAATTGTTGTCTAATAGTAAGAGGGAGTGAACCTTAAACTGGAAACACTCCCTCCTCAGCTAAAACAAGCAAATAACACTTCTTATGAAGCCCTCCAAAGCAAACTACAAATACAGATTAGCTTCCTCAACTAAGGACAACCATAAGGTGTTCTTTAGTTACATCCATAACCCAAAAGGAAAGGCCCAGATATGTCCTAAACTGACAGTTAATGATACCACATATACTGAGCCTGTGGACATAGCTAACCTGTTAGCCAACAGGTTCTGAGAAAACTTCACTCCCCTGTCCCTGCCACACGTACCCCATAACATCCCTACCACCTGTCCTCTACCTTGTATCTCTAAATAGCAGGTCATAAATGCCCTTTCTAAGGCCAAAAACACAGCATCTATGAGATCTGATAACATCCCAGGCTGCGTCCTATATGGGCTCAAAGCAGAATTAGCAACACCACTGGGTACTTTTTTCAGTCATAGTCTAAGCACTAGCTTCGTCCCAGCTGAATGGAAAAAGGCCACCATTATTCTCATGCACAAAGGTGCTGATTCCACTGATCCAGAGGCCACCATTATTCTCATGCACAAAGGTGCTGCTTCCACTGATCCCGAGGCCACCATTATTCTCATGCATAAAGGTGCTGCTTCCACTGATCCCGAGGCCACCTTTATTCTCATGCACAAAAGTGCTGCTTCCACTGATCCCGAAGCCACCATTATTCTCATGCACAAAGGTGCTGCTTCCACTGATCCCGGGAACTATAGACCTATTAGCCTGACTAGCCTTATCTGCAAGTCCATGGAATGAATCATCATGGACCTTATCAACAAGGATATAGGTAATCTCCACACACTTGACCCTACTCAGTTTGGATTTGTCAAAGGGAGATCATGCCTGTTAAACCTGGTGGATTCTACAAGACAGTCATCAGAGCCCTGGATGAGGGGAAATCTGTGCATACAGCCTACCTAGACTTAGCCAAGGGGTTTGACACTATCCTCCACTCAGTCATCATTGACAAACTCACCCAGCTAGGTATCAACCCTTATATCGTTATATGGATCACTAACTGACTCACTGATGGAACCCATATAGTCAAAATACTGAACTCCACTTCCAACAGCAGACCTGTAACCAGCGGTGTTCCACAGGGATCAGTCCCAGGACCTCTAATGTTTGGAATCTATTCCTCTGAAGTATAAAGATCTGTGGCTGACAAAGTTTACTAATGACTGCAAACTGGGAGTGGTCATAGAATCTCCAAATGATGTCAATATCCTACAAGAGGTCTTACACAAACAAATGATTGGTGACAAAGTCATGGCCTTAAACTCAATGCAAAAAAATGTATTATCATCCCTTTTGGTAAGTGCAATGTTCCTGCTAACTGCCACAACAATAACATTACCTTATGTATGCACTCAGTGGTGAGAGACCTGGGCACACAGGTTGACAGCAACCTTACCTTTGATCACCATGTCTCCACAGTGGTAAGAAGGACATTCTGTATTGCTCATCTGATATGTAAGTGCATTGCCTCCAGAAAAAAAGAAGTTATAACCTCCCTATACTCTTCCGTCATCAGGCCAGTAATTGGCTAGGCTTGTAAGGGCCCTAGGGCCATTACCTAGTAGCCTCCTATGATCGTATGCCAACATTGTTATGTTTCAGTGGGAGAGTCCCACTTTTTAATGATATGAACCTATATAGATCTGGAATATTGTGGATGACCTTTTCCTTATTTGACAAGTGTCTGAATCTGAGTTTACAGAATTTTATGCATTCATCATTGATACCACTAATTTTTTGTGTTTTAAGACATAACTATCTCTCAACACAATTAACTTCCTAGACATAGCTTTAAGTAAAAATGAGTTCTCACAAATAAATACCTCAATGTATAGGAAAGAAATATGAATGAACAACTATCTACACAGGACCAGCATGCATCCACCACACATTTATATAAATATAGTACTAAACCATTGTTTAATAATTTCAAGGCTTAATACCGAAGAGACAAAGATGACTTTAGAATTACATACTACAGCACGTAAATTTAAGGAAAGAGGACATAAGTTACACATTCTAGACAGTATACAAAAGGATATTTTAAATAAATGTGACACAATATCTAGACCTTTTTTCAGCAGTTCAGGACAAAGCAAAGTTACTAATGAACGTCCTAACAAATGTAGGCTCACTATGACCTATAATAACACTCCTAAAATAAAAAATATTATATCTAGATATTGGCCAATTTTATTGGGAATACCAGAACTATGAACAACAGCCACTGAGCAACCATCCTTCCATTATAAAAAATCAACTAATCTAAAAAATATGCTTTGTTATAAAGAACAACCGACTGCTCGTTTTCATTTTCAAAATAATACACACGGAACATTTACTTGCAATAAGTGTGTCCACTGTAGTTCTGTAAATACAGAAAAGACCATTTTACATTCAGTGATGCGTAAACCCTTTACTATCTTTGCATATGGCAATTACAATTCCAAGAATTTTATTTATTTGGCAACATGCAGTAAATGTCCAGCGTACTATATAGGAAAAACTACTAGGAAGCTTAAGGAAAGAATAAGTCAACATATATCAGAGATCAAGAGGCACATTTTAATTCATTCACTACATAAACATATAAATAAAACAGACCAAACTCATCCTTTTAAATTTCTTATTTTAAAAATTATTTTACAGCCAATAAGGGGAGGGAATATTACACTCCCTACTGAACAAGAAGAGCTCTGATTGATCCTCAGATTTAAATCACATATCCCTCCTGGAATAAATGGCATAGTTACTAATAAGCCTCATCTAAGGCATCTTCATAACCAGAAACATTGACTTCACAAATTATATTTCTCATGTTTTTAATGTTTATAATATAACTTTATCACCACTGCAAACTCAATACATTTTATGTATCCATTTTTATGTAACCATTCTTTTAAAACTACATTCTTTATTAGATATTAAGCGAATATGTGATTTTTTTAATATCATGTGACTTTTTTATATCATGTGATTTGTACAGCATGTGACTGATTTTACCTATTTAAAGCACTCTACTTTACTAATTTAGTATTACATGCCTGAGGAAGCCTGCTAAGGTGAAAGTGTACTGTTATTGCACTAGTGTGGTTTGCAGTTTTATATTGTTGTCTATCTTCTTGGATTTTTACATATCTTGGATTTTACATAACTCTATGTGAAGTGCTTGCTCATGGTTCAGGACTCTGGTTGTTTTTTTGACTTGACTGGTTTCTACGTTTCCTGACTTGTCACCACACTAATACTGATTATTTACGTTGTTCAATATTATTATTTATTCTTCTACTACTATGTATAAAACATACATTTCTGAACAAACAATTAACCTAGCAATTTATTAACAACTTGAGTGACAAAGAAAAACACTGAACCCTGTCTGAGGATTGAATCCAGGACACCCCCCTCGGACATTCATTGCAGTAGTCACTGCCACTTGAACAACAAAGAGTTTCTAGTGGCAGTAGCGACTGCACAGTTTGCAGGGGGTCCTGGTTTCAAGCCCCAGACATAGTGTTTTCCTTTCTCATTTTATTTTTACACATAAAGCACCTGTTACTTGCCACTGATCAACACTGTTACTGATCCTAGTGTATTACTCAATGTAGAGCGACAGGTTGCTCTCATCTGACCAGTGGTCAGTGTTAACAATGGCACATATTCTGTAACATTAGAGCACTGTACTCCCAGTGGACAGGGAAACGTTGTGGCCCAAAGCATTAGCATAATTTATACTCAGAAGTACAGAAGTACTCTTGTATTTTTTTCAGTTTATACTTTCTGCCCCTGGTTTATATTCTCCCATATTTTTAAGGGAGTCATTTGTTTGAAATTCATTTATTTATTTATTTTTTTGGCTTGAGACTGTGACCGCCTGCTGTGTCATTTGCTTTGGGTATGAAGATGAATAATCATTTTATGTAGCTTGCAGGATTTTGGTACTGTATGAATGAGAAAAAAGGCAAAAGTGTGACTGTAAACCTGATTCAAATCAGTCACACTGATATAAGCAATGACTAAGTGAAAAATTGTGTGGAGTATAGCTGAGTCTCCCCTGACCAAGAATAGCTGTCAAGAGAAATAAAATATCAGCCTTATTCCAGCTACAGTTATAAATGAACAACAGTATTCTTGGTATATATACGTCCTTCTCAAAAAAAAAACAAATGTTCAGTGTATGAGGCAGAGAATTCTACTACATCATATTGCAATGTACTCGTCTACACAGTCCCCTCAGAAAACAAGGATAACCCATGAACAGCCACATTCTTTAAATCAAACACTACATAACTAGCATATTGCATACTAGCAGTTGTCACCCCACATTTATGCTGCCATGCAAACAACAACATACCCCCTATCTATTAATACTGAAAGAAGCTTCCTTTCTACTTTGATAAAATCTCTGTTCAAAATATTAAGGAAGTACTTACCCAGCTAAAATCAAAATGTAACCTAATGCTAGTTGACAACTATTTCCAACTTTCAACAGATGAATAATCCCCCCAAAAGTCGCCTTTTCTGTGTATACACATATATATATATATATATATATATATATATATATATATATATATATATGGGTCTACTTCACATCACCTAAAACCCATTTGACTGACTTTCATTTCACTGAGACCAAATCACCTAATTTTCAAAATACTGAAAACTCACTTCACTGAATCTTGTTTCATCAAAAGCTTACAATGCTAAATTTCAAAAGACTAAATGTTAAACTATAAACAAACATACTCTAAACAGTAATTACCTTTTTCCAGACCTTAAAAACTACTTACTTACCCTCTTAACATAAACTGGACAATATAAAACCAAACTAAGTGGGGGGGCTGTGCCCCCCACATCCCCCTTAATTATATAAACTAACTCCAGGATCGTACTACAGTGGGGAAAAGGGAATATACCTTTTACTTGCCTTACAGTACTTTACATGCTGCCACTACTGTTAGGAATGCACAAAACATCCACCATATTACTTTAGATACTTCCCATAAAAATGTAAAGGGACATACCCACATTTAAAAGCATTACAACAGTACTTTCTACATGACTATCGGTATTCTGACAGTCAGCCCTGTAAGTTAAAGAAATTCTTTTTATCACAAACAAGTCACAGGTGAATGAAAACCCACATCATTTCTATGGCTTACAATTCAGTGAAATGAGATTCAGTCAAGTGAGTTTTCAGTGTTTTGAAAATTAGGTGATTTGGTGTAGGTGAAATGAAAGTCAGTCAAATGGGTTTTAGGTGATATGAAGTAGACCCAAGCATATATATATATATATATATATATATATATATATATATATATATATATGCATACATACATATACACTGTTGAAAATACTTGAGAGAATGGTTTATATTCATATAAGAGTACATGAAAATCTATGATGTTCTGTCTGAAAAAAAAAAGGATTTAGCACCCTAAATGCAGTATAGTTTATAACAGATCATATGTTCCTTAATATGGAAATGGGCAGCTTAACTAGAATGGTATTTCCTAACTCAAACAACATTTGACTTGTAAATCAATCAGTTCTGCTATCTAAATTCCATAACCTTGAGTTCAAGTGAAGGACCTTTGAAATGGTTAAAAAATTTGTTTCCCAAAAGAAATTTTAATGTCTCCAGTCTGTTATTATCAGATACTGGGGCATTGTTATGCAATATCTCAAAGGGCTCTGTCTGTCACTCTTTGAATAAAGTTTGTATCAGAATCTGTATACACCCGCATATCACTCATTGTTTATTCCAGTTATGCCATCCTTCTGAAAGAGAGGAAGAAAAAATAGAAACATTTCATCATGGTTCCTAAATAAGTATTGCAATATACTCTCTGACTTCAAACAAATAGTCTTGAAAATATGGACAGCTACAAAATTGCAAACCCCTACCAAAGCAATTGTCCCAGGATTTCTGATCTAACAGTCCTCCTTCTTATAACTTTAAACTCTTCTGACATACTTTGCAGACTGTTTTAAACAAAATGTTCCATTTAATTGCACTTTCAGGCTCTAGGGACTGTCACTGTTTTTCAATCCTAAAATAATGTGTTCCCTCCAGTCACAGTGACAGGCAGCTTACTGTAAAATCATCTCACTTTCAAACTCCTAAATCAAAACTACTGATCTCCCAGTAATACTTCATGTAGCACAACCTCTATCCCCATTTCAGCAAAATCAAATAACCAAGGTGCTCTAAATTAAAAAAAAAAAAAAAAAAAAAGATTGTGCTTTGCATTAGCCTCAGGGGAAAAAACATTTAATATGATTACTACAGTATTGTGGAACTTACTACCCAAACAGACATTTAAAGCATGAATAAAATTTACAGTGTGTTTAGAAAAAAAAATCTAAAAGAACATTGGAAAGATCCATACAGCTGAAGGTTTTGCAGGGGCAAAGGTTAAACCTATAGATTACAATAAAGGTCATTAGTCAGTATATAATCTTCAAACTTTACTATACTAAAGCTTTACAAGTAACTAATAAGGTAGTTGTTATAGCTCATTGTTCATCACCCTCACTTCGCTAAAATGTTCTCTTCTTTATTGCTATATCCTCACACTGCTGAAAATTGTAGCATCAGCTGTTGTAAAATGTTATGGAAATATTGGAATTTGCTTTTCTAAAATACATAAATTATGAATGTAAGTGTTCATCACTTTTTTCTATGCGTTTGCATATTATTTGTATATACATTTATTTAAAATTCTACACATATTACGGGAATCACATTTGTCTAGCTTTATATTTTGCTAATACTTCTAAAAGTTTAATGCTGTTATTTTAAATTGTTAACCAGGTAAGCCTGCTTGACACACGTGTCCCTTTTCAGAAGCACTGTCTGGTTAAGTGATTTGCTCAGACACACTGTGCCCTGGACTACAGGAAGCGACTCACTTACAACTCAGCACCAACTGCAAAAAAACTTTGTCCAAGACTGTGCCTGGAAAATAGCACTCTCATTTGTTTAAAAAAAAAAAAAAAGAACGTTAATCATCATTGGCCAAAGTTCAGATTCATAAACATTTTTTCTTCATTAAACCACACAATGGAACATTATTTCTAGTTGGGAACACTGGTTTATTTTACAGCATCTATGTGTCCCATGTTCCTGAGAAAAGCATCCATAATAGTAAATGTGATAAGATTGATTTTGAAACTTACATAATTTTAATGACCTAAGTATTTAAGTATCTGGGATTCCAGGGCAGTTGGGGCTCTACTACAAGACTCCAGCAAACAAGAAAATGTTATATTCCAAAACTCTGGTAAAGTGGAATGTAGGCATCCGTTAGGATTGTAAAATGTGGCACATGTTTGAGTCCACTTCCAAGGGACAGTGATACATCTGACCAGAACTCAGAGGCAACTCAATTACTTACATTGTACTAACATAATTTTACAATACATTTACCATAAACTCTTAGATTAGAAAAGTGGCCTTTGTTTTGAGATGCTTTAGCCTACATCCAGATAAAGAGCTTTTTGTAGTACAAACCTCATGCTGGTTGTGCTGCAAACCCTGGCAGTCCAGTAAAAGAAACCGCACTACAGTTTTGTCGATACAGTAGTTTGCATGTGAAAAATTAGTAATGGATTAAATCTTTTTAATCCCTGAGATCCTAATAGCTTTAGTCATGAGAAGGCTTGCATGGTGATCAGCCAAAATATTGTGTAAGACTGCCAAACTCTGTGGCACAAATGGAAAAAACATATGACTACAGCTCATAACATCTGAGTCCAAATAGAAGCTTGGGTATTGGAAGAACCTCAAGGTGGAAAGATAGAAATGAGGAGCTGGTGCTGATTCACCTGTCCTGGGAGGAAAAGTGGTTCCAGTTGGTCAGGAGTGGGGACATGAGATTTGTGCTACCAAGCTGATGATGGCAAAGCATAGCAGACCCCTGCGATGACAGGGATATTTATATCAGCCACCAGTGACACTGTTTGCCAACATTGGCAGATGGTAGAGAGAGATCAAATCAACTCATTAATTGCCTGTATGATGACCCCATTCCCAGTTGCTCTAGCTGTTATGCTGGGATCTCCCAAATGGGCTGAGGATGGATGGGTTCAAGTCATAACAATTAGAAGAAGGGCTGATGGTCAGCAAACAGACTGGGGGGGCAACAACTAGAAATACAAAAATTCTATATGGCACTCAGTCACATACAGATGTGGCAGGCACTGCACTGCACCAATGTATAGTACAAACATAGTTACACACTCAAAAATATGCATGTGCAATTCATTGCAATGCCAGCCTATCAGACTTGCAACAGTAAACAGAACAGGACAGAAAAGAAACAGATTTCTATACAGCACTGGCATTATTTAAAAAGATAAAAACACTTTTTAAATAATGCCATTGTAATAGCAATTTACCATGTTTGGGTGGGGATAAAGTAGGTTTAGCCATGATTAGCTCTGTTTGGTTACACAGGCTTTTCTGTCACGACCAAAGCATGGCTAATTCCTGCATTTCCTACAGCAAACATAAATTCTGCTGACATGAAGCTTTGTGATCTATAAGAAAGAAAGACATTTATTTTTGGTGCTATGTGAACCAATATAAGAAAAAGACATTGCAAAAGGGTATAATTTAATGCCTCTCACTGTTTGCTAAATAAACTTAATCATTTCAAGACATAACAGGTTTGTGTTGTCTTCAAAGCTGCCGAACATTTTGTCATGCTTTTTTTCTGGCTCTCAAATTCTGACACAGCAAAACTTTTTCCAGATTTATTTTTATTGGGCTAGATCATTTACTAAGAATTGTTTTTATGTATTTTAGCATTTGTTTCCTGGGAAAGTCTGACTTGGAATGAGCCAATTTTCAGCAGAGGCCCGGGGAGAAACGCTCCAAATGCATGTCTTTGTAACATGGGAGGAAACCAGAGCACCTGGAGGGAACCCATACAAATGCAGGGAGGGCATGCAGACTCCACACAGAAGGCATCCCAGCCGAAAATCAAACCGCAGAACCTCTTGCTGTGAGGCGACAATGCAAACTGCTGCACCACTTTGCCATCCAAAAAGCAACAGCAAGAATGGGGAATGCCTGTGGTGGTGAAAAGGAAAGAGAAAAGGGCCACGGCAGGTGTGTTAATCATGGGGAATGCCTGTGGTGGTGAAAAGGAAAGAGAAAAGGGCCATGGCAGGTGTGTTAATCATGGGGAATGCCTGTGGTGGTGAAAAGGAAAGAGAAAAGGGCCACGGCAGGTGTGTTAATCATAGTGAATTCCAGAACATGATTGTTAGCAGCCCCACTGGATTAATCCCGTCTGCCTGTATAGATATATCTTTGGCTAAAGTCCTTTACCTTACGTAGCTCCTCTGATTGCTAATGACGTTATTTTTCAAAGTAGTGTGATACCATAATTCAGGGAAAAGATTATCTACTTTCCTGCTAGATACTCATAACTGTCCTACATTTGAGAACAAATATGAGAATCTCCACTTACAAGTTCTCCATTACCATATTCCCTACAAACCGTTCTAACTATATTAATTAATTTCCAAACAGAGAAAGAACATGGGAACAATGAAGGAATATTTAAAGCTAGAAAACAATGCTATAGTTGTACAAATTCTTAGTTATTTGAGTTATGGAAATAGTGACTGAAGGTTAAAATCAAAATATTAAGAGCTGTAGACCATAGCTTTTCGCCATGTCTCAGTGATACCAGTAAAAATCTTGGTAGATCTCTTACTAAAAATGCACAAAAATAAAAAATATAATAGTGCCAGCAGTAAAGGAACATTTTATTGCAGACCAAGTACCATGATCACACAAGCTCTTCTAAGGGTGAACGGACAAAGAAAGGACCATATAATTATCTAGACCATTAAGCTCCAAAAAATATTTTCCCTTTGATGCATGAATTTGCTTATACGTATAAACTTATGAAGACCCCACTGTTGTTCCTTTTAATTGCAAATAATATTTATGACTAAGCAAAAAATAATTGCTGCTGAGACAAAATCCAAGCAACTTCAGGATGCTATTTTTTTTTCTTTTTCGTATCCTTCATCTGAATCAAGCTGAGTATTTTAGGTTGCACATTCTAACACTTTATATTTTTTTCTTGTTCTTTGCTTTTGCTAAATTCGCTGTGAAGTCAAGACTTTGTAAGTGAAAACAATCATTTAATAAAAAGGCTGAATGATAGGCTGAACTTAAACATAATATATTGTCCCCAGTGTGTGTTAATAGAGGAGTTTCATGGAAAGTTTTTATATAGTGTTGCTTTAAGTCATTAATTGCAACTAACTGATCTGGTTATTTGTATGATGTCTTTTATGAATTGTGCACCTTTAGAGAGCCTGTGCTCATGGAGCTTGGTTTACAATAAAATACCCTGTCTTCTATCTGCCAGTGTCTTGTTTTCATTTTGTAGTTTTGAGAGTAATACTTTTCTTTTGTGTGCAGAAATTTATCTACCTTCACTAATGACACTACTTACCTCACCCAGGCGTAATGATATTCAGGTTTGAGGCACCTGGTTGCCTGCAGAAGCAAACTCCCGACCTGTAAGTTTCTGCTCCTTCTGAATCTCATTTAGTACCCTTTGCATTTACTGCTGTTTTGTAGTAGGATATGTGTCTTTGGTAATTATGAGATTCAGTTCTGTGCTACCATTAAAAAAGTCTTAACATAGACCTTTCGCAGCTGGACACCCCTACTGGCACAGGGGTCCAACATAGTACTAAACCTTCTAGCCATCTCCTTTGCATTGCTGCTTTGTCATAGTCCAGTGTCACGTTTTCACAGGGCATTTTAAATCAGACTTTGCAATTTCTAGAATTTTAATGAAATCAGATTTGTGGTGCATATGATTCTTCAAGTCGTCTAAGAAATGTATTTTAACTGTATAAACTCTGAAATGTGTTTGGGTTTTGTACTGCAAATATCTAGGCTATTTGGAATCCCAATGCAAGAAACAGCCAAGTGCAAAGCAGTAGGTCTAATTAATAGCAGGAAAAGTTCTGCAGTAAACAGAGATGAATGATTTATTATTATGGGCAATTGCTCTTTTTTCACTGTGTTCTCTTTATTTTGCTGACTCGTAGACTCTTGAGCCCTTCAAAGTATGCAATATACTACTTTCCACTTTTATCTAGATATAGTTCTTGCATTTAAATTTTTATCATCATGCCTACAAGAGACATTATTTAAGTGCATTGTCAACTAGTGCATTCCTAATGGAGCCCCAATATTCAGTTTTGTGAGTGTGTCACATGTAGTTATACCTCTATACATAATTAGTAGTGTTTTAAATATTCTGTTGTCTAAACGGTTTACAGCCATTTTGAAATGTCAGTATAATGTTGGTATGAATTTTATCGTGCTACCAATTGTCCTTTAAATAAACAGTTGTATTACTATTAGCATGCTTCATTTTCCTCCTCCGCAAAAAGTCCTTGACCCACTTGGATTTGGTCAGTTATCCAAATGTGACCACTCACTTACTCATCATACAACTAGTTGGTCAATTGATCATCACATCCATAGGCACCTAAGGAATCGAATATTCAATGTCACCGCATTCAGTTCCTGGAATTTCCTCTTTTATAAACATAAAAGTGTACAGTAGTTCTCATAAAGAAACATTTCCAAGACACTTCTTAGATAATGTGTCATATTACCTTTATAAACCCTGGTTATAATAACATTTTGTAAAATTATTTACCTATATTTTCACCTGAAACATGTATCTCGTTACCTTTTATACACGCACACAAAGTACTATGATATCAGAAGGCATCTTGTATAGAAAATTACATCACTGTGATGATGTGGGCAGTCGTAAGCAAGGTGCTTGACTTGATGGCTGCTGCCGCACTACATCCAAATAGATGAGGAAGTGTTATCAGAGACTGTCTAAAAGCCTACCTCGTGGGATGCAGAAAACCACGGGTTAATGAGTTTCTTGTGCATTTTGTAAAAGGTTATTACAGCATCGTTGCAGCAGTATATTAATTTTCCACATTAAAAAAAGATGCAGCAGATGTAGACATTATTAGCATAAGAAAACAAGCACGAAACTTCTTTCTGAGACAGTTATATTTAATTTCACACCAGGGAAATGGAAGTAACAAATACTGATTTCTGTATCTTTAATAATGGGATTTGGAGGGATGCAGTTATAATTAGCTGAACTATTTGCTTCAGGAATGAAAAGATTTAAAAAAATCTTGTTTTCTCAAGGCGACCAGTGCTAATCTTGTTTGGTAGTTCCACTCCTAGTGGGCAGACCTTCCACTGCACTTCTATCATATGCTTCGGTTGGTACTGAACTGAGATTGCCACCTGGCTTTTATTAACGTCTTTCTTGACATCTCCTCCCTTTAAATTACTATAACAGGTGATCTGTCCACTCAACCCCTTATGCATTACAGAGGAAGAATGCTTGCAGTATGTAGCTGTTCTGTGGAATTGTCATTCCTCAGTAACATAGACCCCTGTGATTCGTTACTGAGTAGCACCCTGTGTCTGCATTCGGGGGGGGGGGGTTAATAATGCAAGTCCCTGATGATTCCTGACTGACACATGAAATAGAAGAAAACCTGATCTACAAAAGAAGGGCATGCTGGGTTGTAGAAGTATAGAATTAAATGTGCAATGCAGATCTAGCACCATCTGTGGGCCTTTCATACACCAAACACGGATCAGCATCAGTGAATTAATGTGTAGCTTGTAACAAAGTAACAGTATAAGACTTGCATTCTTAGCATACACAATTTTAAATCAGTGCTCTAAAGTGGCATTTGAAGACTGATTCCTAATCTGTGAGTTTAGTGCAGTCTGAATAATTTATTGTATCATGTTGCCTTCAGTTCAAGGGGGTTTAATTGGGGGTGAGGGGCTGTAGAGGCTGTTGCAGTGTAAAATGTTATGTACATAGACAGCAGCTCAAGTCAGTGCTCAAGTACTGAAGCTGTATCAGAATGTGCTAGATTTCATCAGGATTTACACTAGGACATAATTAGTAACAATAATACAGTGGTTTTGTGGACCGCCCATTTCACTAAGATTGAGCTCTGAGCTGCAAATTTAGAATCATCAATGACTGGTTGGGTTAATAAGGTATTGCAGCCACAGGTTTTATATGTCAAATATTTTTATAAGACAGGTCATAAGACAAAGCTTTTTAAGCATCTAACATCAAGAGTGTTTATGTGTGTCTGTGTATGTGTGTGTGGGGGCACATTTCGTTTGTTTGTTTGCTTGCTTTTGTCAGATAGTAACATTTAAATAATCTAAGCCTGTACCACTGACTTCAAAAACTGCTTTGATGGTGGTTATAACGTTGCCATGGAAGTTATCTGATAAATGCTTATGATATTTGTTGGTGGTTCATTCAACTATATCCAGCATTCTTCATCTGAAGGGTGGAGGTAGCATACTCGGGTTCGTTGTGAATGTAGCTACAACTCTCAAACACCACTCTTAAGTCCCTTTTCTGACGCCCGTTACCTCATACTTAGGAGTGTGGTGGTAGTGTATTCCCTTTTTGTCTCAGTTCACTCTTAACTCCATTACAACCGTGATCAGACTTATTCATGGTATGAGACCTGAAAGACCCACTAGGGTAGATGGACTATCCTCTGCCCATGTAATGCATGGCAGTAGACATCACTGCCAGGCCTATGAGATGGTTTGTAGTTCATCATCTCACTGAGAGTGACCCAACTGTCCCTACATGCTGGGAAAATGCCACTGCTGTAGTATCCCTCAAAGTGAAGCCTTCAGAGCTGTTGGGAGTTACAGGTCCATCCATATCCTTAGTCTGTTTGTCAAGTGTAGGTTGTAAGTTATATCTCTTGATTTATCTAAGACTTTCCAGCATGCTGACTGTTTGGCAGGAGTACTACACTAAGACAGCCAATACAAAACCTTCAGGTCTTGTCCTGAGAAAAATGGACAAGGAGCTAGTTACTAGAGCTACTATACTTCTACATTGCAGCCAGATCTTCTGGATTGTTCTCATCCACTTCTCCTGTCTAACCTGAGGGCTCTTTGAAGAAATGTGCATGTCCACCTGGCATGGTACCAGAGCCTTGCAAACAGTTTTGAGAGTTTTCTGTCTCTGATCCAAGATGTTTTTGCTTGAGTTTTCTGAGGTGCTGCGCACTCACTTTATAAAAAAAAAATACAAAACAAACTTCACCTGTCTGACTGTCATAATTATTACTGTCATCATTTTCCTGCTGTTCAGGCAGGGCTGTGGTCTTAATCCATCCATCCACAGCCCTTTTTCCCATTTTTGCTCATGGGGGTCTAGATGTCACTTCAGCAGTAACAGGCATCTAGATCCAAGGTTTACAATAGGTGGCTTAATATTTTTTTAAAAGGAAATTGATATAAGAGCCAAAATGCCATTCTGTGACTGCAGTAAAGAAATGTTTGTTTCATAAACTGGGCATATACCTAGCGACTGTCCTATCTGAACCTTCAGTGGATGCCTACCCTATGACAGAATTTCTAGTGCTTTTTAAAACAAACAGCTGCATCAGACTTAAAGCATTTTATGTATCAGGCATGCTTTATTGAGCGATGACATTCCCAGTGTGATTGTTGTATGTGGTAAGAGAAAACTAAAACACAAATGATGTTTCAAGGTACAGATACTGGTGGGAGAGTTGACTATCCCTGTCCCAGAGTGGAAGACTTGATCTCTGAATTGGGCAACCCCTGTAATGGTGTATGTTGACTTTCATAAAGATAGCAGCCTCGTGCATTGTATAACTTAGAAACGTATTTTCTTTAAGTTTTATGCATTTGTTACTAACAGATTGCATTTCTGATCTGTATCATGGAACATTGGGAGAAAGTATGGTCAATGGCATTTAGAAATGAGATACTTGAAAATAGATGCAAGATGAAGTAAGGCATATTAAACTCCATGAAGTGTTAAATGGTTTTCTGAAGACATCTTCATTGTTGTAAATGCCTACATTTGGAACAGTACCTGCAGATAACTGTTTCAGTTGCCAGCTGTGTGACACTGGGTATGCATTCTGCTTTGTGTCACACAAGGAGAAACTGTGCACGAGGACAGTTTCCTACCTGCCAACACTGGAATGGGAGTGTGGGCTTCACCTTTCACATGCTGCCTTCCTTCCTCTTGCACCACCACCATAATCACTACCGCTACCACCTACATTTCTCTTTGTGGAGCATTAACAGTCATATTTTAGACATTCCCTCAGCCTTGCATATGCCTCTTGCCTAGTGCTTTTCAATGCAGTGACTGTTGCAAATAATGTAAAACATTTGCTCCACCTGGAAAGCCTCTGTTTTCATTAATTAGGTAACTGTACAGCTGGGAAATGTGCACAGAAATATCATACATGGATTTCTGAGTGTCATCTTTTAACACATGATGGACATCCTGCTTGGAAAAATGATTTTGTGGTACTTCAACACCTTCTCCTTAATTGTTTTCCCCAGGAAATTTGTGAGGATCAGGTCCTAGCCTTAATTTTGGGTTTATCGTCCATAGCTGCATTATCCTTGTTCTCCGCCTTTGACAGTGCTTGTGCACATTTTTTTATATATGTCTATGAGTACTCACACATGCAAACATACAAACATACAGACAGATACATGCAGCATTCACACACACACACACACACACACACACACACACACACACACACACACACACACACACACACACACACACACACACTCTCGCACATACACATATCCACAGCCATACTCACACTCATGCACACCCATAGACACACACACTCATGCACACCCACAGACACACACACACTCACACACACAGACAGACACACACTCGCACATACCCACAGCCAAACTCACGCACCCCCACAGACACACACACAGACACACACACACACACACACACACACACACAGCCACACTCTCACTCATGCACACACACACAGACACATGCACACACACACACACACACACACACACACACACACACACACACACACACACACACACACACTCACTTGCACATTCCCATACACACAGCGACACTCACACTCATGCACACCCACAGACCCACACACTCTGCACACCCACAGACACACAGACACACACACACACACAGACACACACACAGACACACACAGACACTTGCACATACCCATACCCACAGCCACACTCACGCACACCCACAGATACACGCACACACACACACACACACACACACACACACACACACACACACACACACGCACACACACACACAAACACACCCATACCCACAACCACACTCTCACTCACGCACGCACGCACACACAGACACACACACACACACACACACACACACACACACACACACACACTCACTTGCACATACCCATACACACAGCCACACTCACACTCATGCACACCCACAGACCCACACACTCTGCACACCCACAGACACACAGACGCACACACACGCAGGCACACACACACAGACACACACAGACAGTCGCACATACCCATACCCACAGCCACACTCACGCACACCCACAGATACACACACACACACACACACACACACACACACACACACACACACACACACACACACACACACACACACACACAGACACACATACACTCACAAACACACACACACACGCACACACACACACACACACACACACACACATGGAATACAAAGTGGCTGATTGGTTGACTGGGAAGTATTTGCTCCTTGTCCTCAGGTAACTTCGTGAGTAGTAAAGTAGGCTCACTCTGCTCATATATTATGTCAGTAGCATCCTGTGGAAGGCTTACTGCTGGATTTATATCAATGAACATTGTAAATATAGACTAAGCTTCCTCCTAAACTTCATTTTTCAAACTTTGGAAAGGTTATCTATACTGCCGAGTTTGCATTCTGTAGCTTAGCTAGACTGGATTAATCCTATGAGTGATTCATAACTTGAAATGTCATAAAATTATATATCAGGAGCAATTAAAAATTTACAGCAAAAAACTTTACCCATGATATAGTTATAGATAAAACTATGAAAGAACGGATTTGGATTTGATTTAGATAAAACCCCATTGTTTATTTAAAAATATACACAAAAAAGACGGTGCACAATGCAAGTGTTTATGGACTGAAGCACAATTTGTGTTTAAAATATTATCTTACAAAAAGACAAACAGCTAAGTATGAGTAATGTATCTAATTCTGTATTTCATGCTTCCCAGACCTGGTAGCTTTGGTAGAGGATGAGCTTGTTTGCTCTGTGCAGTTCTGATTGATGTTAATGAGTCATGTATTTTCATGGGAATGTATTTAAATATGCTTTGTTTACTGAATGCTCTTTATTAGTGTTTATTTCCTGATGAAGGGCTTGAATTAATGTATCTGAAAGTGGTCAGTAGTCATATTTTATGTGAATTTATTTAAGTGTTATCTGTGTATGTATTTACTTATTAGCTGTCCAACAAGAAGTCCAACTGGGCACAATAAAATGTCCCTTTGTCAGTGGAGTGTCAGGGGGAAAAGCTCCAAATACAGTAGATTAAATGAATAGATAGAAAATGTTCCCAGTTTTGTGAATAAGTAGATGTGATGTACATAAAAATGTTTTAAAGTTTCCTGCTTACACTAGTCAGTACAAGTCATATGTACATACAGTGGACTTCAGTGTTTCAAACACAGGACATAGGTTTAAAATGCTTTACAATATTTTACAAAAAATTGACTGTAGTTACATTTTATTCATGATAAATGATTTTTAATAAACCATTGAATTTTATCTGAATCAGTTCTCCATAGACATCATTTGTTAAGGAAAGGTTTGGGGTTGATATCAAATAATTGTGAAAATGGTACATGCTAGAAATTATATATCCTACTGACCACCTCCGGCTACTTATGTAGTCCTGTGTCACTGCGTACGATATCTTTTACTTCATTGTAATTTCTGTTGTCATGTTGCGTATTGCTGAATTTCATATACTGTTGTGATACAGGTTTTTGTCTCCTTATTTTATTTTATTTTTGTTAAATATGTGCATTTACTGGTCAGTGGAGTCTTGTCTCCTTAGTTTATTTTATTTTATTTTTGTTAAATAGGTACATTCACTGGTCAGTGGAGTCTTTTTAGGCATGACCAAGGCCAAAATGGCTTGAACTTTGCATAAAAATTGTACATTATACTTCTGAGATGACATAGCATTCCCCTCATATAGCTGCTATCATGTGCAATAGATATCAAAACGTAAATAAAAGGTGTTATTGCTTTGTCAAATATAACCAAAACAACATGTGTGGCATATAATACGTGCATAATGCATGGATAAACAGAGCGACTTAGATCAGTATTAACAGCTTATTGATCTAGTGGTGCATATTTCCTATGTAAAAAGACCATTAATTCAGCAGGACAGCTTTATCATCAAATGCAATAAACATTAAATAAAACACAAATTTTACTAATTTTGGAGATACGAGAAATTCCCCAATGAAATATATAATTTATAGTTTCCTTGTTTATATATTGCTGACGTGGAAGGTCTGCAAATCAAAACTAAATCTCAGGATTCATTTTTAGAGCTCTGTTTACAGAAAATGAAGAATTAATGAATAGAATAGAATATCTGTAGGTGACCGATTTATCTGATCTCCAGAAATTCTGCAAGCAGCAACAAGTTATGTGAACCAAATGTAAGTATTTGGAATTAGTTCAGCAATTAAATTATTAAATGCATTTCAGCAAGCAAAGGAATAGTTGCACAATCTAAGAAGATCGGTACAGAGAAATAGAAGGGTACTGACCGATTAAAAGAGTTCACGGTACCTCATCTGTGCTAGATGCAAGAACCACAGTCTAAATTAGGTTACTGTAACCATTACTACTAATCTTAATACTGTAAAATTACACATAGGTCTATCTAAGTGCTTGAAATGGTTTGTTGGAAAGAGGCAAGGATATGAAATTAGTGTACAGTGTTGGCAGTGTCAGTTTGGGTATATGACTATTAGCTGAATTAATTCCACAATTGCAGATTGAATTTGGTTTAAGATGGAATAAGATCATTACATACATTTGGTCAAAATCTTTCATATTTGATTGATTTGGGAAGGGCATTACATTCTTTGGTACCACATGTGGGAAGAAGAGGCCACCTTTATGATCTGATGCTCTTATCTTTTAGGCAAAGTGGTAAAGACAGTGGTTGTTACTAAGTTCACTCTTCATGATATTGATTGTTTGGGATGCTTTATTCTTCATTAAGAGGTAAAATTGTGGACAAATTGTTATAATAAATAATGTATGGTACAGCATTGATTCTGTTATCTGTTAAAACTGCTGCTATACAAACATATCTCACATGTTTGCACCGACTAGGACATGCTCCAGAATAATTGCCATGTGCTTAATGTATATATAAGACTGAAGTAGGTTTATCCAGAAGAGCCATATGAGGAGTGGATAGAAATGTCACAATATAAATCAAGAGATTCACCTGGGCAGTTAGTTAAAGTAATCCAGGTGACCCACTGCTACAGGTACTTGGCATTATTGTTATTTTTGACATAATTATTAGGTTTGTAGAGCATGGAGAAATGGTAGTTAAGAAATGACTTAAGAAAAGTCACGAAATGAGCAGCGTTGACACTGTGTAGAGTGAAACAGCATCTGCCACCCCCCACTGATGAATTTCTGTTGAATGCTCTAACCCTGTTGTTCCTGAGGCAGGTGCATTTTCTTTCTAATTATCATATAGCTGCACAATATGGGCAGAGTGACCACAGCCTAATAATGCATGAAACAGGCAAAACTATACCTTAATCTCCTGGTTTGGAACATGTTGGCTTCTTTATATGAAAAGATGACAGAGGCTTAGCTGAGGAGTTGTAAAATTCATACTCTTCGTTTTGACCAACTAGCTGCATTACTGAATGAAAATTAACCTTCTAGAGTTTTAAGAACATCTGGAAGCAACTGATACAAATACCCAGAATTAGAAAAGTAGCAGATGCCAAGGATTTTATTGT
>NC_056745.1:182845429-182855429 GCF_019279795.1 Protopterus annectens | reverse complement strand
TAATTGCACTCATCCCCTGCCTGCAACAGGAGTTTCGATGGTGGGCAGAAGCCTGTCACCACAACAAGGGTCTGCCATTCAGTTTACCCACAGCCAGACAGACACTGACAACGGGCGCATCAGATTATGCCCGGGGAGCCCACATGGCAGGAAAATGTATTCAGGGCACATGGCCTGCAAACCAGATGCATCTTCACATCAATCAAAAAGAGATGCTAGCAGTACAAAATGCCCTGACAGCTTTCATGGACCTGCATCATCCAGGACAATTACTGATAAAGACAGACAACACTACGGTTATGTGGTTCATAAACAAGCAGGGAGGTACACATTCCTACCCCCTCTGCAGACAAGCAATGACCTTATGGGACACAGCATTGGCAACTCAAGTTCACCTGCAAGCACAATTCCTGCCAGGAAAAACAAATACTCTGGCAGACGACCTAAGCAGAAACCTCATGGATCCCCATGAATGGAAACTGGATCCACAAGTCTTCAGCATGATAATAAGGAGATGGGGATGCCCAGACATAGATCTATTTGTCTCCCCTCACAACTGCCAATTGCAGAGATTTTGCACAAGGATTTATCACAAGCAAGCATGGAAAGTGGACACCCTATCCTTCAGTTGGAAAAATCTAACAGTATATGCTTTTCCCCCACTGCCTCTCCTTCCCAGTGTTCTCCTAAAGGTCAAACAAGATAAGCCAAACATGATACTGATTGCACCACACCAGCACTGGTACCCAATCCTGAAGAGCTTGTCTCAAGGTCCAGCATGGATATTGCCTCAATCTTCTCAATTGCTGACCCAACAAAACAGTCAAATCCTGCACAGCCAACTCAGGACCTTAAATCTGGCAGCATGGCGGATAATGTAGCCATTCAGAATACTCCATTTACAAAAGCTGTTATGGACGTTATCTTGGAGGCCAGAAGGCCCAGTACCAGAAAATCTTATGCAGAAAAATGGAAGAGATTCATTGCTTGGAACCAGGAACAAGGCATAGACACGTGTGTACCAAATATCCCTCAGATTTTACAATACCTAACTGAGATGCTAAACAAAGGCCTTTCTTTCTCATCTATTAAGATTCATGCCTCTGCCATTTCAGCCCATTACAATACGGAACCACCTATCTTTTCTCATCCTTTACTAAGGCAGTACCTCAGAGGGGCCAAAAACATTAGGCCTCCAAGGAGAGCACCAATTCCGGCCTGGGACCTCAATTATGTTTTGGAAAAACTCACATTGCCTCCTTTCGAGCCGGCATCAACAGCAGATATAAAATTCTTATCCTGGAAAACAGCTCTGCTCCTAGTAATAACCTCTGCAAGACGAGTCTCAGAGCTACAAGGACTCATGGCTATGAAACCTTTCATCATTTTCCATCCAGACAGGGTTTCTCTGAGAAAGAACCCTACATTTATGCCTAAGGTGGTGTCCAGTGTGGCCCTCAACCAAACCATTCACTTGCCAACCTTTTATCCTAATCCACAGAACAAGGGTGAGAAAATTCTGCATTCTATGGACATACACAGGCAGCTAAGATTCTACTTGGACAGAACTAAAGCTTTGAGAAAGACTGAGCAACTTTTCGTGTCATATGCTGCAGGTTCACAAGGAAAGGCTATCTCAGAACAGACTATTTCTAAATGGATAGGCCATTGCATCCATTTCTGCTATTTTCAACATGGCAAATCAGTGCCTAAAGACATTAGGCCTCATTCCACCAGAGCAGCAGCCACTTCAGCAGCCTTCCTCAGAGGAGTACCAACCAAAGATATCTTAGGGGCTGCAACTTGGAGTTCAGTGCACACCTTCACAAAGCACTACCACTTACCTCTTTATTCTTAGTCCAGAGCAGGCTTTGCCACTGCAGTTCTGCAGGGCCTCATAGCCTCTCCAAATCCTATTTAGACCAGCCACCCTACCTCAGCTTTGGGATTCAACCCAAGAGTAATGACTGCAACAGTGAAACACGATGAACATAGTACAGTTGTGTACCTACCATAAATGTAGAGGTTCGAGTGTATTCACTGTTGCAGTCCAGGTTACCCACCCACCATCCCCCTTTTCTTTGCTGGGACTTATCTACACTTCTCTATCCTATACAACATATTTGGTGTATTTGCTTGTAGATGAAGGAAATGTTATTTTTGTGCATACATTTTTATTGGCATATTCTTTCAGCCTTCCAATTTAGGGGCACCTGACATCTGGGGCAAGAAAAACTGAAGAAAATGGCGTTGGCTGCTTCTTTAATACCCCTGGCGCACTGACGTCAGGGAAGAGGCGACAGCAACCGATGCCGGACCTAGACTTTGGAATTCAGGCAGACTGCGGGTAGCCTGCTAGCAGGATAACCCAAGAGTAATGACTGCAACAGTGAATACACTCGAATGTCTACATTTATGGCAGGTATACAACTGTGAACAAGTGAAACAGAAAACCTTTCCGGTCCAAACGACAAGGACTGGTGTTTGAAATTAAAAGTTTGAACAATTGAACAGTTGAATATCAGCCAGCAATGCAGCAAAAGTTTAGTAATCCAAGTAATACGTTAAATGACAACCCAATGCAGTTCTAAATTCCAGTAAAACGATTGATTGTCGACACAAAAACAGAAAATAACACGAGCGCTTTCGCCTGGTACCTACCAGGCTTTTTCAAGTGAGACAAAAACTTGAATCAATGTGCAACATTGTCCCTTCTGGAGTAAGTAATTAACACCACTGTGTGCAATCTTTGATTTTCACCTTTACTTTAAAATTGCCAAATAGGCTTGCCTGCTATTTTCTTGGCAAATACCTTTTAGTGCATTTCAGTAGTGTTTGCAGACTGCAAAAAAGCACATGTAGGAAACAGACATTGCCCTCTAAAATGGTTAAAAAATATGTACACTTAATTTAATGTTCCTTGAAGAAGCTGATTTCCTTAGAAATTTATTTGAAGAAAGAGGATATCCCTTGGACGTATTTCAAACAATTTTAGCAGAAGTTATTATTAAAAGAGATTAATTTTATTTCCCTTTACTGGGCTCTAATACATTTGCTACAAGTAACAGAGCAGTAATTGAGAAACCACTTCAAAAAATGTCCCTTTTCCTAATAAACCCTATATTAGTAGGTAGTTTACTTGCCATTTCCTCCTGCATGGTTACTATGGGCCAAAAACTTTTTATTGTGTTCTCAATGAATATAGCATCTTGTGTATAAGTGTAAATAAAATTCTTTACATACTTCAGAACTGCTGCTGACTGAATGAGAACTCCTAGAAAAAAGACAATATTTTTTTTAGATTGCTCATTTTCTACTAGCAATACTCTCTAAGTAATCATATTTGTAAATTAAAATTAAATGTATATGTATTTACCTGTGCTGAAAGAATCTAGGTAAATGTAAAATAAAAATACACTAAAGCTATATTAGTCAGAATGGACCATCTGTCACAAACACGGTTCTTTACTTCATGTATAATAAAATTCTTCAACTAGGCCTGACATAAAATAAAGCAAAATAAGATCCAGTATCTGTCTGCCTGGGATGACATGATTGATAGACCTCGATGCTTTGACAGAGATGGCCTGCATCTGTCATCCCTGGGTTTCCAGATACTGGCCAAGGCTCTTGCCACCCCTATAGTGCCTTTTTTAGGCGGTGTTCCAAAGACCAAATTACCACCATAACAGCTACAAACAAATGCAATCTGAGGGTCATGCTGCTCAACACTAGAAGTCTAAATCTCAAAATGCACTCGCTCGAAGCACTCCTAAAAATGGGGAACATCGACATTTGTGCCCTAACAGAGACCTGGTTCAAGGCAGCAGAAAGCACCCCTGCACTACCAGGCTATAACTCATTCCACACCTTTCGGCCCCAGAACTTGGACTGAAGCTCCAAAGGCAGTGGTGTTTCCATATTCATAAAGGATGCACACACCTCCAGACTGGTAGCCCAACTTAATGCATCTGAGATACTTCAGGTGCAGCTAACATTGGATAAGACAGCGATTCAGGTCGTAGCCTGCTATAGATCCCCATGTCCCAAGACTCACACTCCAACTTCCTAAGCACCCTGGAGAATATTAGGGTCCAGCCTAACACTCTCATACTGGGTGACTTCAACTACCCCTCCATTAACTGAGAAAACTACTCATGTACCAATGCACTTGCCCGTTTCCAGGAATTCATTAATTCCAATGCCCTGGGCCAGCTCGTTCTTACCCCAGTAGAGGTAGCAACATCCTTGACCTGGTCATTACTAACATGGGCAACTATTGCTCTACACCAATAGTCAGCTACTCCCTGGTTAGATCCAACCACAAACTAATCACCTTGGAAATCCACATCCCTCCTACCACCCCTGACGTAAAGGTAACCACCATGAAAAACTTCTCCAAAGCTAACTTTGGGCACCTAAAAACAGAGGTGGCTAACTTCACGGCACCCAAGCAAATGGAGATCAGTTGCATGACCCCCAAATCATACACCAGTACACTGTACGAACACATACACAAATGCATGGATCTTGCCATACCCAATAGAACCAAGACGCTCTCCTCCAAAAAAAGGAAGCCAATCTGGTGGTCCCTGCCATAAACAAACTCTACAACAGAAGGAGGAAACTGATGTGGAGTAAGGTGAAGCCCCAAGACTGGAAAAACCCCTTTATCAGCCTCAACAAAAAAGTTAAGATCCCTCATCAAATCCTCTAAAGCTAGCTATGAAAACAGAATTGCAGCAGATAGTAAAGACAGCCACAAAGCCTTCTATACTTATGTAAAGAATCTCCACGCCAATACTCAGATTTGCTCTGAGCTACTGCACAATGGTGCCTCCTATACCGAGCCAACAGATATTGCCAATATACTGGCCAACAGATTCAGTGCCAACTTTACCCCCCCCCCCCAGGGAAAAGTCACAATACCAGTAGATTGCTAAGCACCCAGTATTACTGCTGCACAGGTTAAAACAGCACTGTCCAAGGCCAAGAATACAGCTTCTATGGGACCTGACAATATCCCTGGCTGTGTTCTACATGAACCATCCCACACTCAGGAATCATACACAAACTCACCAGCTTAAATATCAACCCCTATGTCACAAGATGGGTTCCCAATTTGCTCTCAGACAGAACCCACATGGTAAGAGTGGCAGGTGCCATGTTTGACTCTAAACCAGTCACAAGCGGAGTCCCACAGGGCTCAGTCCTGGGACCCCTCCTGTTCGGTATATATTTCTCTGAAGTACAGGCAAAGGCTGAGGGACTGTGGCTAACCAAGTTCGTAGATGACTGTAAACTGGGTGCAATAATTGACTCTCCAGCTGACACAGACATCCTGCAAAAGGGTCTCAAAGAGACAAACACCTGGTGTCAAAATCACGGCCTCAAGCTAAATGCCAAAAAATGCATAGTAATCCCATTTGGGAAAAACAAAGTACCTACAAACTACCACATAGATGGGAATCCACTAAGTACAGAAGAAGTAATTAGGGACCTGGGTACCCAAGTAGATAGCATGCTCTCTTTTGATAACCACATAGCCAAAACGGTCAGGAAATCCTTCTATGTGGCACACCTGATCACAAAGGGTTTCTCATCCAGATCCAAGGAGGTGATTGTGCCCCTTTACTGCTCACTCATTAGGCCCGTAATTGAGTACAATACCCCATTTGGGATGTACCTCACTAGACACCTGCAACAACTAGAAAGTCCACAGAAGTACCTCACTAAGAGGATTAAGGACCTTAAACAATTACCTATGAAGCACGACTAAAAAAGCTCCAGCTCTTCTCAGTCGCTTACCGTCTGCTCAGAGGTGACCTATGCCTGACCTATAGGGCCATGTCAAACCCTGAACTTATGGATATGCTTCACCTCAAAAAAACGAGATCCCTCAGAACCACTCATTCTAGCAACTTGAACCTATGTGCAACAATAAACAGGACATGCTGGAGGGATAGATTCCTGTCCCAGCGACTCCCCTTACTCTGGAATAGAATCCCAATCCATATTTGACAGAGCTCCTCTCTGACCCTCTTCAAGAGAAATCTTGATGAGTGGATGGGTAATCGTAAGTTCTACCCTGGGATCACTTCAGGGGCCCTGTTGACAGAGGCTCAGGTTACTAATCTAATGGGGAGGTGAAAGCCATCACTCTGTGGCTAGGCTTATAAATGCCCATGGGCAGATAGCCTAGTACTTACCTATGAACCTATGAACTACAGAGTGAACTGGCACCTCACCTGTGTGCCCTGTTCAATCACAGCCTCACCTCAGGTTTTGTCCCTACCGAATGGCACACTGCTGCAGTCATCCCTCTCCACAAAGGAGGAGCGGCTACAGACCCTGGGAACTATCACCCCATTAGCCTGACGAGTCTGATATGCAAAGCTATGGAATGCATCATCGTGGACCTAATAAACAAGGATATAGGGAATCTCCAAATTCTGGATCCCACACAGTTTGGTTTTGTAAAGACTAGATCATGCCTGCTGAACTTGGTCAACTTCTTTGAGTCAGTCACCAGAGCTGTGGATGAAGGCAAGGTGGTTCATACAGCCTACCTTGATCTGGCCAAGGCTTTTGATACCATTCCTCACTCAGGAATCATAGGAAATCTGACTAAGCTAGGCATCAACCCCTATATCACTAGGTGGGCTGCAAACTGGCTCACAGGTAGAACCCACAGTGTGAAAGTAGCTGACAATAAGTCAGACTGCCGACCAGAAATGAATGGAGTCCCACAGGGTTCGGTCCTGAGTCCTCTCCTGTTTAGTATCTACTTCTCTGAAGTCCAGGTCAACATGAAGGGACTCTGGCTGACAAAGTTTGCAGACGATTGCAAGTTGGAAGCTATTATTAACTCCCCGAGTGATGTTGACATCCTACAGAAAGGCCTCACTGAGACCAACAACTGATGTCAGATCTATGACCTTAACCTCAATGCCAAAAAATGCGTCATCATCCCCTTTGGGAAAAACCTGGTTCCCATGAATTACTACATTGATGGTAGTCCACTGAACACAGAAAGCATAAGAGATCTGGGAACACAGGTTGACAGCAACCTCTCTTTTGACCACCACATTGCCACTGTGGTCAGAAAGTCCTTCTATGTGGCACATCTCATTACTAAGGGTTTTGCATCCAGGAAGAAAGAGGTCATTGTCTCCCTCTACTCTTCCCTCATTAGGCCAATCATTGAGTACAATGCCCCATTTGGCATGTACCTCACTAAACACCTATAACAACTGGAGAGGCCGCAAAAGTACCTCACAAAGAGAATTCTAGGCCTTAAACATTTGTCCTATATGGACAGACTAAAAAAACTCCAACTATTCTCTGTCTCATATTGCCTACTTAGAGGCAATCTCTGCTTGACTTACAAAGCCATGTCTGACCCAGCTCTGTTAGAAATGCTACATCTAAAGAAATCCCAATCCCTCTGCACCACACGCTCCAGAGACCTCAACCTCATTACCACAATCAACAGAACATGCTGGAGGGACAGGTTCATAACCCAGAGACTGACCATGCTATGGAATAGACTTCCCTTGCATGTCAAGCAGAGCACCTCACTAGCCTTCTTCAAGAGAAATCTTGATGAGTGGATGGGAAATAGAAAATTCACCAAAGAGATCACTCCAGTGGCTTTACTCGACAGAGACACTGGGAACTAAGGTCGGGTGGCACGATGCCAGGGTAATCCTATGGGCTAGGCTTGTAAAGGCCCCAGGGTCATTAGCCTAGTACACACCTATGAACCTATGAACCTATGAAATATTATTTATGCAGTAATCACACTGTTTACACATGCCACACCTTACAAAAAGCAAATAAATGTGTCTATAATTTACAATTTTTTGTAGGCCGTGAAAAAATCACGTAGCTTTACCGGTTCATTAAGGAAACTGTTATCCTACTTCCAGGCCATTGACTTGCTTTTCTGTACAGTGTATTGTTACAACAATACAAGTTCATATGCAGTCACAAGTAACACTTAGGGGTAGATAAAACTGTACCATTCATCATCAGAGGGGAATGCAGAATTTGGATAGCTGTGTTATTTCAGTGGTGATTTTAGGGATGACTAAAGATAGGGCCTGTATTATCTGAAAACCATTTGACAATATATATGTGAAACCTTACAACTTTGTTTGCTATGAAGTTGTAGATGTTTAACAGATAATGGGGTGGATTAAAAAAATGTACTTAGTCCACTGGATACTTGAAATTAAGTATAAGCAAAGATGGAGAGTTGTAGTGCAAAAAAACAGGTGTATATCATGAAATCGAACTTCCAAAATATTGAACACCATAAGTTCGAACTTGGAAAATCGAATTCAGATAACATTGAAACTTCTAAACAGCAAATTTTTTCCCAGGGAAAAAATTCGCTGTTCCGAAAAATACACACGTAACACAATCAAACCAAACACCTTCAAAACCTACACTAAACCTAGCATACACCACTATCTATGCACTATCCTTAACCCAGCCCTAACCCTAAAGTCCATTACTACTGCACACTTACCTGACCCTAAAGTCTCTCACTACCGCACACTTACCTGACCTGCACCCTAACCCTAACCCTAAAGTCCGTCACTATCACACACTTACCTGACCCGTGCCCTAACCCTAAAGTCTGTCACTATCACACACTTACCTGATCCCCTGCCCTAACCCGAAAGTCTGTCACTACCTGTTCGTAGACTTACCTTGACCCGGTCTGAAAATGCCGAAGCCGCAGAAACAGCCAACCAAATTCTTTCCCTGGGAAAAATTTCGGGTTTCCGCAGCTTCGACATTCTTCTCACCTTTCGAACTACCAAGTTTGGCCTTCTGGTATTTGGCATTCTTCACGTTCGATTTTGAGATAGGAACCCAAAAAAACAGCTGCACTAACACAAAAACATAACTACTACATACAGGCTATTTGCACTTAGTATCACCCATACCTTTCAACTGTCCAGATTTTTGCTTCATAATTTTGGTCTGTTTCTCCAAAAATTGTGGTTTTCTGGTGAATCACTGGCAAATCATTGAGGACTGACGTCAGAAAATAATGACAGAAATGTGAGTTTTAGACTTTATATAAAATTCATGCTAATGCAAAATCTATTATTCTGTCAACTTTCTAAGTTTGTAGGAGCAATATTTAAAAATTGTCCCTATTTATGGGCCTTTGTCCCACCATTATTATGGCTTTGGCCAGATTTCTTTCCATAAGAGGTTGAGAGGTATGGTATCACCTGCAGACATAACTTGTACCTCACAAAACAAACACTGCACCAAAGTAGCAATGATGAGCCATTTGTGTGGTATAGCATCTCATATACTGATATATATTCCATGCATAGAAAAGAGAATTATAACCATGCTCTGGCTACCTCTTGCAGGTGCAGTAATTTGCACCCTCTGATTCTATTATTATTTGCAGTAAGTATTCAAATAAAGAGACTCAGTCAATTGCCAAGCTCCTCTGTTGGCCATGGTATACCAGTCTGATGTCATTGCAGTATCAGTTTGCTTGGGTCTATGGCATTCTCAAGTCATAGAGATTTAATGGAGTATTCTGGGCTTCTATTTGGAGCCTTCTTTTTGAGTTCCTGATTATGGTTAAAAAGAATCTGGGCTGTTTGGCACAGGCTAATGCTGACATGAGTGGTGAAGTCTGTGAATCCTATTCTAGGACTTTATTTATTGACATTTGATTGCTGGTAAAGGAGTATGAGCCCATTTCAGCTGAGACCTGGGCTGAAAACATTTTAAGAACAATAATTTTACAAACTTTAAAACTTATACAAAAAACAAATGCAGTTTAAATAATTATACCAAATTAGACATAATATGGTTTAGAATAGATACAATTTATATGACAACGTTTTCATAGTTAGAGAAATTTTAGCCAGTTTATGGAGAAATTTAAGGTAAGTTAGTATAATACAAACAAGAATCAGCAGTGGCTGGTGACATCAAATCAAAGGGGGGCTGCAGG
>NC_056745.1:182830429-182842929 GCF_019279795.1 Protopterus annectens | reverse complement strand
AATCAACATTAATACTGTATAAGGTACAAAACAAAGAATACCATTTATAGAGAGTTTCACAGTATGGTAGGGCCTCCTGTTTGTACAGAATAATTGCATTATGACTCCTTTCTTGATCCCACAGATGTGAGACTTTGTCAGAAAGTATTGTTAAAAACTAAGTAGTAGTACATATACTCAGACCCTCCTATGTCCAGTACTTTGGTAACTCAAACAAAGATAACAAGTTGATCTGTTTGGCATTTCCGTTTCTAACCCATTTAAGAAGTGGTAAGTATATACTGTTTTTAGGTATCTTTCTTCAGATGATGTTTGACAACTTTTCACATTATATTTATTTCATTTAAATGCATCATATATTTCTGGAAGGATTTGTGCCATAAAACAGTATTTCAAAATGTCATATCTGTTCAGTTTCATAACTCAAATAATGCATCTCAACAGGAAGAAAAAGCTTGCCCATAACTCTTTCAAACTCACTTCTCCTCTTCACTCACTCACCCATTTGCTCCCTCCCTCACTTCTTTTAGTCACTCACTCATTCTCCCTACTGGCTTCCTCAATCCCCTTGCACACTCACTCACTCATCCATTCACTTCTGTCACTAATTCCCATCATACACTCTAGTACTCACTTATTGTGCAGTTCACGTGTACTTCTGAGTGCTTATTCTAAAAGCTCTAAAACTACTACTAATACAATAATAAAATAAAATGATGTCAGGCTTTATGGAAAACTTTACTTAAACTGTAGTAAGTGTCTAGTGCCTCACTCCCTGAAAGGCTTGTGGCTGAGGTGCCAAATTGTTATTATTTTTTTAAATAACATTTTTCCACAAAACCTATTATTTTTTAAATTATGTTTTCCAACAAATGCTTAACACCATTTTATTTTTCACTATTCACTAAAGTCTGTAACTTTACTTATAAATGATTCTGGAATGTTCATAGTGTGAGTCATACTCCCAAGTATCAACTTAGATGGAGCTGCACATTCAAACAAAACATGATGACAAAATTACTGTTATCATTAACAAATCAAGGCATGGCTCATTTTTCTATAAAATTCTTCTTAAAAGGTAAATGCATAGATACATACCAAGTAAGCAAGTACAAAATTAATGTCATTCTGTCTCAGTCAGCTCTCAGGCTCAGCTAGCTCAGTCACTCATTATCCGATCGTCCAAATAAAGTTCTGACTCCACTCCGTAATGTAAACCGAATTCTGCTACAGTGCTACTGACTGTTTCTCGCTTTCTTTCCCAGCACACAAAGTGTGGGAAGAGAGCGAGAACCAATCGGTAGCCATCCAGCCGTCCACGTCACATACGTGACTGCAGACGTGGCAGTCTGATCCCCTTCCACAAAACTGCGGTCACAAACTGCATAGACTTGTGGCCATCACACTGATGCCTTTTCTCCTTAATCTGGACTGCTTTTATAGCAGTCCAGATTTACAGAAACTGTTTTGTTTTTTTAAAACCCAGAACTCGCCGAGCCTGCACAGTTCGAGTTTCGGGACTTCATCGAGTCAGTCGGATTTACAGCTAAGCAGCCAGCCAGCAGTATATACTGTATACAGTAGTATACAAATACATATTTTAATTTTTAAAAACATTCTTTCTTTTTTCACATTTTTCACAGCTGGGGGGGGGGGCTGCAGTCCTGCAGTCCGATGGCACGAGCTACCACTGACAAGAATTGCAATACAAAGTGAGAGAAAAGAAGCTTATGGCAAATTTAGAGAGGAAGCCAGTAGAGAGAAATTGCCAGAAGTAAGGAAGCGAGTGAAGAAGAAAGTGTAAGACGATGTAAGCTATGAATAGGTACTTGTTCACACTTAAGGATATAGTTTACCCTGGTGTTAATGGCTCTTGAAAAAGGAATTAAAAGAGGCAGATTTGTATAGGGCTATATGTCTTGCAGCCACATCACTCTGCATAACGTCAGATTTGCTTCCTTGTATAGGTCGCAGTATTGCGCTGGGCAAATATAACTCAGAAAGACCGTAAAGGTTTCTGGTATGATCTAGCACATGGAGTTACGCTTGGCAGGCCAGGAGGCTGAATCAGTACATGTAAATTAATTAAATAAATGTAAACTGTTGTAACAGAGGGATAAGAGTAGAATGAATTATGTTGTGTCATACAAAGATATGATTAATTATTAAATATTGTATCTTTATTTATTTTCTAAGTTGCTTGTGTACTTACTGCTCATTCCTGTATGTATGTTTAATTTATGTAGTCAGTTGCTCATGTTGTATCTGATGACAAGTAGTAGTCTTAGATAATTGACTGGAATTGTAAATACCAAGAAATGGGAGATTAGTTTATTAGAAGTAAATCTTGACTCTAGTTTCAGAGTAAATAGAAAGGGGATAGAATATATGAAACATAAGATGTGGCATGCTAAAGAAAGACATGGTGGTCAACTGCTTTCACACACAGACTCTTTCCCTCACCCCAACTCTTCCTAGCTTTCTTTTGCATCTGACTACATTATTAAAAGAACATAGCTTGCTTGCACAGGCTTGCAGCTAGTGCTAACATGCTAATTACCTCCAGGCTGTAATCAGACTCCGGTACTTGCCATGTCATTGGTGGACATCATTTGCTACCATGTCATTGGTGGAATTTTGGCACAGTAGCATGACATTTGTCTGACATACATCATTTGCTGCTGTACATGAAACTCAGAACCTTTCTCACGGGTTTACTTTCATGTTTTTTTACTGTTTTAACACTGTGAACTATTTAGTTAATTCAGCTAAAGTGAAAAACAAAATAGAAGTTTATTCAGTATTTTTTTTTCAGTTTTGGTCATAATCAACTTGTAGTGATTATGCTCCAAAATTCGGAAAAATACTATTCAGTAAAACATTAAGTGGAGCAAGACCTGACCTTAACAATTGTTAAGTACCCACTGCTTAAGTTGTTAAGATTGAGTCTAACACTAGGCATTTAAAGCTGCCCATACTGACCAGTAAATGACAGCATCAGTACTGCGTTTCAAAGGGATAACATTTCCCTTCCTCTTACAAACCAAGAAAGTATCTAGAATAATAGGATATGGTTGTCGGAATATATTTTTTGTTTTGTTTTTTGTTTTTTAACAAGGCACAAACTCTGAGATTCTTATATTTATATCACTATTCAGTGACTTCATTCCTCCATGATTTGTAAGCCATGGATGAGATGAGGAGCAGACCAAACAAATGAGGCAAAAATTTGGATATTCTATGAAAATCTGGACCATTAAGAGCCCTGAAAAGTTATTTGTCAGTACCCCCAAGTGCTTTATGACTTTGAAAGCCATCAAAACACTAAGTTTAGTGTTTTTATTTTCTTTCTCCTGTAACTAGTAGTACATGGAGTAAATAATGCTCCATGCACTACAAAGAATTATGACTGGATCGCTGATCATAACACTTTATTTTGTGTTCTCGACACAGATGCCAAGAAATTGACCTCTCAGTCTTCACTCTTGAGAGATGAATTTCTTGGCATCTATTTCGAGAACACACAATAAATGCCTTATGGTCGGCGATCCAATCATAATCCTCTGTACCTTGGCATCCAACACAGCGCCACTGCTATCATGTCTCATGATATCAGTGCACCCATAGTTAAAGATTTAGAGAAGAGCACACTCAAAAATTGAACACAAGCATGCGCATGTCCACACACACACACACACACACACACACACACACACACACACACACACACACACACACACACACAGACTTCATAGTGCACTGCAGTGTCAATACTGCGATGTGAGTGCAGATGCATGGTGTGAGAACACTTTCAAATAGCCATTTTTCCATCTCCCAGTCCAATGAAAATATTTTTAACCAGTCGGATAGAAAAGCCACATTCAAACACAATGGAAGGGTCACTTTATGGGGTATTTCCCATTAAGTCCAAGGTTCAGCAACCTCAAGTTTGTTTTAATAACTGTGGGGGGCAGGAGTACAGCTTTATTGGGTTGTAGGTGACTTTAGCCAACAAAAATAGGGACTACAATCAAAAATAACACATTACAGCTGTGATATTTTTCAACGAAAATTGTATTCAATTTTTTTAATTAGGATTTGACAAAGTCGCTAGAATGTAGTCTGTAGGCCAGCTTATCTGCTGACAAATTTGGTCAAGATGGTAAAGATTCTAGGAAGATAAAAACTCTTAGCAGAAAACAGGTGATTCTTTTGCAGTATTAAATTCTATTGAGAATGTCACAGATTATGATTTAAAACTTGGTTAATTACAGCTTTACTACTGTGGTGATATTTTTTTTACACAACACCCTCCCCCCTGAACTTATATATACCAACTCCGAAATTTCCACACCTCTGAGAAAAAGAAATATTGTGAGAAATGGCGGCTTGGACTTAGTATATGTTAGTCTGTTCTTTTCGCCATTCAGTCTCCAAGTTTCAGGACTCGCTGTAGTGGGTACTGACATTTCAGATGGTTAACTACTAAACATCATGCAGCAAAAACTGCCCTGTCATTTTTAAAAATAAACTGATTCAAATAAAAGTGAATTCAAAACAGCATCTTACCCCTTTAAAGAAAGTTTCCTCTCTGCAGCCCTGATGTACTACAGTGCACTCCCACATATCCCTACTGCTTACATATGTTAACACCAAGATCAGTGCACCTTTGAGGAAAATAAATATTGTGAGAGGTTGTAACCTCAGGCTTAGTATATGTTCCCCTATATTCACACTTACATTTATACTATTATGAAGACTGCAACTGTGGTCCACGGAATTTCAAAAGGTGCCGTGGAAAAAAAAAAGCTTTTGTTTGAAGGCTGTCCCTCCTGTTTGGACAGGCAAAAACAGTATAAAATGTGGACAAATGTGGTGTGGTACTACAACAAGACTCGCATTTCTCCTGTTACTTCTAAAACATTAGAAATAAATGCAAAAGCCACCTTCTAGTTAAAAAAAGGAATCTAAATCTCTGTTGTTTAGCTTTCTGAAAAAAATACTTGGCAGTGTTACAGCCAAAAGAAGGCTAGTTGCTTTTTAGCTTAGATGTTTTATATGAATATATTATAAAAGGTTAAAGTAAAATAATACTACTGTTTTTTTCTAATATGGTGTACTAGAGAAATACTTTGTGTAATTGTGTTCATGGATCTTAGCTGGTCCATGCTTGGCAAATGCCATCCATAATTTTGCTGAAGCAGTAACTTAATGGAAATTGAGATAATTTAATTTCAACTCTGTTTTCTTATAGGTTCATAGATAAATAGTAGGCTAGCTGCCCATGCCGGCCATTTCCCACCTAGCCATTTTTCATTTTGCTGCTTGAAATAACCTATCCTATTTGGTTATAGACTGGCCTTACCCATCCCATGCACAATAATTATATATTACCCCTAATGAAAATAACTGGGATCATACCATAGATAATTTGAGGGGACCCATGCATGGGATAAAGCATTTAAGGAGCTGCCTCTGTAAATTATTAGTACAAGCGGGCAGTCTTGTAGTAAATTTTCTGTTTCCCATCCATAGATCCAAGTTGTAGTTGAAAGTGGACAAGGATGAACTTTGATTTATGTGGATGGGGAATCTGTTCCACAGAAATGATATCCTCTGTGAAATATACCTGTCCCTCCAAACCATTCTGTTGATGTTGCAGAAGAGGTTTAGATCCCTAGACTGAATATTTCTGATGCCATTTGACTCGCTAATGTGCACTAAATGCAACAGTAATGGGTCAGAGGTTGCCTTGTATGCCAGACACAGGTTACCTCTTAACAATCTGTAGGATGCTGATTATAGTGACAGGGCTATGAGTCGGTCCATGTAGGACATTTTGTTTAGGTCTTGTGTTCTTTTAGCAAGGAATCTCTGTGCGCATTCCAGTTGTTGCATGTGTATGGACAGATATATGCCAAAGGGGGCATTATATTCAGTGATTGGCCTAATGAGGGTTGAGTAAGGGGGAACAATGACATCCCTAGATCTAGATACTGTTTATAAGCTGTGCAAAATAGAAGCATTTCCTTACAGCAATAGACCCATGTTGGTCAAACGTTAGTTCACTGTCCACATAAGTTTGTAAATCCTGAACAACAGGGCCAACTCTTACAGGGATATTGTCAGTATGGTAGTTCTCTGAGGTAGGTGACTTCTCAAAGAATACAATAGTGCATTTTTTGGCATTTAGTTTCAGTCCATGATTTTGACACCAGTTATTTATTTGAGACAAACCTTCCTGCATGATGGCTAAATCATTTGTGGATTCAATGACTGCTCCTAGCTTGCAGTCATCTGCAAACTTAGTTAGCCAGAGCCCTTTGGTATTGGTTTTACTTCAGAAAACTAGATGTCAAACTGGAAACATCCAGCACAGAACACTGGGGGACTCCACTGGTGATTGGTCTCTTTGTGGAGGTAACTTCCCCTATTTTGATTAACTGTGTCCTGTCTGTGAGTTAGTTGGCAATCCAGTGGGTGACATATGGATTTATTCCAAGTTTATTTAGCCTTTTGTACTATACCTGAGTAGGGAATTATGTCAAAAGCTTTGGTAAGCAGTGTGTACTGTTTTGCCTTCATCCATTTCTGTGGTGACCTTTTCAAAAAAATCCGCCAGGTTAAGTAAGCATGATCTGCCCTTGATGAATCAAATTTGAGATGGATGAGTTCCCTGTGTCCAGTCTCCATTATTATAATCTCTTCTACCATTTCTGCATATCCTTGAAAATAAGCTTAAGATTAAGGTTCCTTATAAACATTTTTAAGTCTGTTATTGCATTAACTATGTCATCTGAAGGGCTTGGTATACATTTAAGCCCTCTTTTTATTAATGTTCTTTGTGCAGATGACAATTCATAACTAGAAAGGTTTACAATACCTTCTGTTTTGTCATTTAGCTCCGTACATTTTTGCTTTGAAAATATAGTTGGATAATTAGATTGCAGGCTGACTTGGAACCTGGACTGAATAATATGGTTAGTCTTAGACCTATTTTAGTGAAAAGACAAGCAAAGCTTCACTAAAAATGAAGTAACTTTATATGTATGTAGTGTATTAAAATGTTAGTCATGGTATTACAGGAATATAAAAATACATGAACAATTTTTTTATATATTTGTTATATATGAAGTAATAGTTTCTAACTGATTTAAAGGATGAATATGTTTTTTAAAAAAATCTGCTAGTTTAAGAAAGTTTTTATTGAATTGATGTGACTATTGGCTGACTGTGATCACATGGTTTTAATTTGGATTTATAAAGCTTGAGTAATGATGTGATGATATATTAGCACTGAAGAAGGATTGTTATCTGAAAGTTTTCCATTAAAACTTATTTTAGCGTTCTTGGGGTTGGATTATTATATAATGGCATTAATTTGAGTTTTAGACTTCATGTCTCTCAGAAAAAAGCATGTGAGTTTAAACTTGTACTTAAGAGAAGCATTTAAAATTTGCCCCGATTTTAGGCGTTTGTTCCATCATTATTTTTGGCTTTTTCCCTGATTCTTGCTCTGAGAGATTGAGAACTATGTTTCTCACTATTTTGGGAATTGAGGGAAAATGATATTTTGTGAAAATTTTGGCAAGAAAGAGTAATTGTGAACTGGAATAACCACGATTAGCGCTGGTAGCTGACCACGTTTTAAGCACTGGTGCTACATGCCTTGTTTTCCATATGTGTATTATTGTTTTGAATGTCAGTGAGAGATTTGTTGCATGCATTAGTCGTTTGATGAGAACAGAAGAGTCCTAACCTCAGAAAGAACATATGTAGTATGTTTGGGCCAACTTAGCGTGTGTCAGGCAGTGACTTGAGACGTATACAAATGTTTTCTTTCTCATTTTATGGAAATTGAATGATTGTTGCTAATTTTCTGGAGCACTTAGGAGTGGCGATTGTGAGGGTGGGTGCCACTGACTGATTATTACTTGAGTTTCTTCATTAGCTTGCTAAAGATATGAGGAGTTCTTGTAAATCTTTTTCGTTATTGTTCTTACATATTTATTGTGGTTAATTTAGATCTTGATGATTGGTCTGTAGTCCCTGAAATGGTTTAAGCTTCTCCCATAATCTGTTTTGGATTGCCTACAAGCTATTCCTGTTTGGTTTTCAGCTAAGGGGCTTTAGCTGCCTTTGTGCATGTTATACGAGTATTTTGATGTGAGATGTATGTATAGTGAGCTACCTTTTTACTTTCAGTGCTTCTATCTTTAAAGATCAAGTTTAAAGTGACAGATATAACAGAAACACTTATTTTTCTCCCAATCAACTTTTGTAGTTGCGATCGCTAACTTATTGTAAAAAAAATCCTTCTTATTAGATTTTCATCAAAAATGTAAGTTTTATCATTTCTGTAAATATTGAAAACTGAATGTCTGCCACTGCATTCTGTTCAGGGGGACATTCAGATTATGTTGATGAAAGCTAAACTTTCTATTAGTGGTTGGAAGCTCCAGTGTTCTCAGCCACCCCCCCCCCCCAAAAAAAAAAAAACAGACAAATGTGAGACAGCAGAGAACTACAATGAGTAAAAGATTTTCTGCCAAACTGTTATTTTAATTAACAGTTTATTTATAACTAGCTGCTTTCAATAATGTACCAGTTTTTCAGGTAAGTAATGAAGGTGTGCTACCACAATGATATTAGCACATCCTGGTGAAGATAATAATTGAGTGAGTATTCCAATAGGTATATAGGCTCCAGTTTCCTATATTTGCAGGAATGTTAAAACTTACATTTTCCTTGAAAGCCTAATAAAAATGATTTTCTTTGACAATTAGCTAGTGATCTGTATCACAAAGATGGAATTGGGGGAACAGTAAGTGTATGTGTCATATCTGTTTGCCACATTGATCATGATGTTTAAACCCTACGCCTCCATTTTATTTAGTTTTGTCAGACATTTGCAGTCTCTATTTTGAAATTTGTAGAGATACTGTCTATGTCTTTTGCAAGTTTAACAACAGAGCTGTAAACATTGCTGTTGATCTCTCGACATTTGTACTTTTTAACGTTGATGTCCACTCATTACATTTATGTCAGTCTGGAGTTTATACGTCTGTCCTTGCATCTGCATAGATTTCCCACATGTATTTATCCTAGAGGACCAGTCTGTGATGGAATGTGTACATTAGTAGTGTCATCATCAAAAAAGGGAGTGGATCTTATAGAAAATTCCTCATGGCATTGTTGCTGGAGCCAAGAGAAAATATATTCATAAAAACAGATATAACAGCTCATTTTAAATAAACATATAAATGTATAAAATTATGCAAAACCGTAACCTTGCAAATGCCATTTTTCAGGTTTTGCTGCCTGTTTTGTAAAAGTCAAGAAAAAAAATCCCATATGTTAGGGGCTATCTTCTGCAGTGGAAACTTACTTGAAATAGCAGAATTAGATTCAGGGGGTCAGCAGTGAAAGCGAGAACTGAGTAGGCAGGTCCATTTCTTCTGCATCAGGAAATAGAGTGGACATTCTCTGCTGTGTTGCATTGCATCCCTGTGAAGTAGACGACAAAGGTTTGTGCGTGACTATAGTAGCAGATGCAAATGACTGTCAGGATGTAAGCAGGTGATATCTGCAGCAGGGTATATAACTGTAAGAGTGTATGTGGTCTGCACATTGGCAGCCTCAGATGTTGTACATCTAGTGGGGGAATGGGGTAGGATAAAATAAGGACTTCATTGTACAGAACAGTGGTACTGTTCTCCCTGAGAGAATGAAGAAGTCCCTTTGGATGGAGTGTTATGAAGAAGTGAACAGTCACCAGATGGTCTGCAAAGTATATAATTTATTTGGCATAAATGAATATATGGTGTGTGTGTGTGTGTGTTGTATCCTATTTGTATGTTATGATACGTTACACACATATGGCCCTCTAAAATGTCAAGCACTTAAACAAAATGACAGATTCAAAGGGGAACACTAAGCAGTAAGGCCAGTATAAAGATTCGTGGTGGTATAAACATACATTACTGAGTGCTCTGTGAGCTTTTATGTTTATTTTATTCTTAGAACATTATAATTTTTTATCACGGCGCACGCTTCTCGTCTCATGTCATTTAACAGGTCCTGTAAATGTGCAGTGCTAGTCTGGTGATAACCTGAGGAAGAGCAGGGTATGTTAGTCATTTTTTCCGTAAAATACATTTTTTATGTGTAAAAAAATCTAATCTGAATGCGACACGTTAATAGCATCTGCATGAGAATCTATCAATTAGGAAGTTGTTAGGTGTATTTTATCCATATCCTTTCTGTTAGACAGTGGCAAAATATCCATTACAGACACTGCTGTTCTGAAACCTTTTAAGCTATGCTTATAATTGATTTTATAAGTCCATTTTATTAATCTGGCTGGCCTTTAAACAGTTGGCCCTGTATCTCCCATAATGGCTTTTAAAGACAACAGTTCCCAAGAGAAGGCAGATTTAAAAAGGCAAGAGGAAAAACTGTTTTCATTTTTGCAGCTACAGCAGTTTTAATGACTTGAATTTGTTGACTACATGGATAAAACAGGTTTTTCTTTTAATGCTTCCTTTCCTGTCAAGTAAAGCAGAAGACGTAACCACATAATCTTATAGTTTAAACCAAATTAAAAAAAAAAAAAAGCAGGTTATATGATACAAAGTCTGATGTATGTCATACGTTTTGGGGAAAAAAAATCACAGAATGCATACTTATGTGGAAACTGTTCCCTTTCCACGAGAGCTTTTCATCATCCATTACTAAGTTTACTTTCTGCCTTGTTCCTGCTTCTTGTCATGTCTGTACCAGGTGAAGAGTCGTGTTTCTTCAATCAAACCGATCTTGGAGTGAGTACGGTGATTTGTTGATCTTTAGTTAAGTATACCTTATTATCAAACCTTGGAAATACTCTTGGCGTGTTGACTAAATGAAGGTAAATGTGATTTGGTAAGTCAGCATCTAAACACTTTTACTATTATCACATTCCAGTTGATAGGGGTGAGACTGGGCTTAGTGTTTGGAGTTAGTTTCTTAGACAAAAAAAAAATCTAAGTAAAATGAAAAGTTAATAAATGAGATGCAGAGGAAGTGTATACAAAGTGGCTGTGCTGACAAGGAAGCATCATTTTTGCACTGTATTCTCCCCTTTAGACTTCAGCTGTCTGGTAACCTGAAAAGCCCAGCTAACCGTGATGCAACAGTGTGCTCTTCTACCAGGTGTGCAACTTTCAGACTACAGTAAGGTCACGTCTGTGGAAGAGCATGTGACAAATTTGCATTTGTGTATTACTGCGACTTCACTTCTTCCATTACTTGTGAACTAAAAAAAAATGTGTCAACATGTTCACGTAGTGCAGTGGGTCCCATATAGCTATGAATGCCCCTCCAGACTGACCCACCTGTTTTTTAACTGCTAGCTATCATTTTAGACTAGTCCCTACTAACTGAAGTTGTTGAATATTAGGTGGGGGGCTTTGGAGACAGCTGGTTTTGATGTTTGGAGGTACTTAGAGTGTCAGTGCATAGTGTGTATGGTGTCATATTCATTATTTCATGCAGCTTCAAGATGACCAAGAGCACTTGCATTGCATTGTTAACTGTATTGCAGAGAGTGCATTATGCTTTCTGCTACAAAGAGAAAGGGAGAAAGAGATAGCAAGCGAGAAAAGAAGAACTGCATTATCCAGTGTTTAAGATGGAGAGGCTGTACCATTGTTAGGAGCCTTTAGGTGCTAATTTTCTTTTCTCTTTTATATAAGCACCTGGGAATGATGACAGCATTAGTACCTTCTTCAGGAACATCGGGGTGTGGCTATAGCATGCACACTCCTGCCTTAAAAAGCAAATAATGTCCAAACTGATCAAATGGTTAAATGTTGAACATCCATGTGAGATGCCTCCTACTCCTTTGTATATGCAGTTTAGGAGCACACATCCCATTTGGCATACGTGCCGTAACCCTTGTCTCTCTGCCCTTTCCCAGCAGTCTCTTTAAATTAAAGGAGTATGCAAATCTGCATAGAAAGATGACATTTTTCTTTTCCCTGTTTGACCAGCATTGCTATGCATTAAATATACATAAATGGCTTCCCATATGATGCAAGACTCATTAGAGTTTCCCATACCTATTTTCAAACTCATGATCTTAAACCATTGCTTAATATTAACAATTCGAAAAGTAGCAAAACACAAAACGAAGTAACAATCCTTGTTGGGGTCCCAAAAATACCACAGCTCGAACAGAAGAGTTTGAATGAATTTCATAAAATTATTGTACTATTAAATATTGTTCATATTTACATTTAGAACATATATAGTTTTTTTAGGTAGGATGTAGTTTGTAATTCATCACTTTTTATTTTATCACTTTTTAATCAATCACTTAATTAACTATCTTGTTAGGAACAGTTATTTGAATTTTGGCGCCAAAACTAATTATAAAAGGTTGACTAACGCTATGTTCATGGTTCTGATGAAATCTGCATCCCCTGCAGATGAGTAAAAAAACAAGGAAGATTTTTTTTTTT
>NC_056745.1:182772929-182827929 GCF_019279795.1 Protopterus annectens | reverse complement strand
AGCACAAGTATGTTAATATGAGATCACATAGCAAGTGGACCCATTATTTTATAATAATAACAATAATAATGATAATAAAATATTAAAAAACATTTTCCCCACACTCATACTTGTCTGAGTCAGTCCACAGCTCTTGTTCTTTCAATTGCATGTAGAGTGCCTAACATACCAGTTACCTGATGCAGTCTATGTCAATGGGAAATGACTATTCACTGCTTTGTCCAGCAGCCACGTCAGTACCCAAGCACCTTTTCTTTTCCTCCCTCTCAGAATAGTAGGAGGAGCTATAATAAGGCACAATCACCTTAGTTTATATTGGGGAGCCCAGTAGCCAGTACCATGAGCCCTCCTGAGTGTCAAGCGTTTTACATATGCTGGGTTGTGAGGGAGTGATGTGGTTATAAAGTGACTGAATAGCTTGATACCCAGGACTAATCTTAAGACTCCCAATACAGCTTTGAAGGGGAGAAGGACTGCCAGTGAGATTCATGTTGCATAATACTGAATATTTGTTGAAAGCATCTTTCCTTTGTGTGGAATCCTGGGTATTAAAGCAAGTGCTGTGGAGACTGGCTTGTTCAGAATGTAAGATTTGTGGACCATTAATCAGAGCTAAAAGGAGTTGCAATCTGAATTAAAGCCATTATTCCTGATAATATTTCTTTAAAACTGCATACTTTCATTAGTTTAAATCAGTTTGCTCTCATTTGCGGAGTTTGCACTTGTTTGCACATCGTGCACTGCTGAGCACCATTGGCGGTTATAGACGCTATCACTTCTGCCTGCAGATTTTCCGTTAGTACTCTGCTGGTGCTCCATTGGTGAATTCTTGTGATTGTTTGTCACTGACAGGTGATATATTCAGCGAAGTTCCTCAACACAGATCCTACCTACTAGCCCTTCATATTTTTGTCCAGTTAACCTGTCATCTACTTTACTTGGTCTTTTCTGTCCTCTCCCTGTTTTCTGACCACATCAACTTACCTAACATTATGGCCAGACAATTTCCCTCAGTTTCTCCAGCCAGCCTGGTCAGGATGGGCATCCTGAGGCAATGTAGCAATTGCCTTGTTTACACTGACAGCCCACTTCTTCTACTCCACACAAAATCATTATGTGAGAGATGCATCTATGTCAAGAACCTAGAATCCAGGCTCTCTCATGCACCAGTCAGTTCATCTGATACTAAGCAGGTTGTCAGCATGTACACTTCACCTCCTGCACCTACCTTACCAGAAGCTTACCTAAAAATCAGAGACCTTCCAAGCACAAACATAAGCACGAGTCACATAATACATCCTGTGAACATAGTGCACATAATATATCACGCACCATTATCTCACTGGTCAACCCACTAAGCCAGAACACAAAAACAAACATCTTAGTCATAGGTGTCTCAGTTGTGAGACACACAGATGCCCCTCTCACCAGGCTGGATAAAGAAAATGTCACTGTCATCTATCTATCAGGTGCCGGGATCCACCACATCACACACACACACTCAAGTCTGTCAACAACAGGCACTGTGACGACTCTGTCATTGACCATGTTGGTGTGAACGACTTGAGACGTACCTCACTGGACTATATGAAGAGAGACATGACTGAGCTCTCTGATTATGTGTCTGAGGCAGTTGTGTCCCTAGCCTTAAGCAGCATTTTACCTACGCCTAGGATGATACCTCAATACAAACAAAAAATGATTGACTTCAACAATTGGTTTAGTTTCTGGTGTCATTCAAAGGGGATCCAAAGTTTTTCAGCTTAGGATGACATGGTTAACAGACCTTGATTCTTTGTCAGAGATGGTCTTCATCTTTCACCCCTTGGATTTTGATTACTGGCTAGGGCTATTGCCACCCCCATAGTGTCTTTTTTAGTCAATGTCACAAGAACAAAATTCCTGACATAAAAATACTGTCTAAAAACAACCTCAGGGTTTTGCTGCTAAACGCTAAACCAGAAACTGCACTTATTGGAACCTCACCTTGGAAGATGTTGACATTTGTGCAGTCATTGAGACTTGGTTTAAGGCTGCGGAGAGCACCCCAGCTGTACCAGGTTACATTTCCTTCCACACATTCAGACCACAAACTGAAGGTGTGAGAACTAAAGGAGGTGGTGTATCAATATTCATTAAAGATAAGTACAACTCTAAACTGGTTAAATAGCACGATTCCCTTGAATTACTGCAGGTGCAATTGACAGTAGGTAAAACCCCTCTTCAGGTCATTGCCAGCTGTAGGACCCCCTCCATGATTCAGGACATCCATTTAGCCTACTTGGATCTACTTGAGTCAATCAAGATACAACCAAACACCCGGATTTTGGGTGACTTTAATTACCCATCCATTGAATGGGTGAATTATATGTGTTCTAACTCACTTGCCCAAAGGTTTCTGGACTTTGTTAGCTCCAGTGCCCTGGGCCACCTGGTTGACACACCCACAAGGGACTCAAACACCCTGGATCTGGTGCTCAACAACATGAGGGACCACTGCACCACCCTAAGTGTGTGGCCATCCCTGGAGAGATCTGACCACAAATCAGTCTTGCTTGAAGTAACTATAACAGAAGACCCCCCCTTACCAACAACTACACTAAAAAACCTCTCTAAATTCAATTATATTCTCTTATGTGATAGCATAAATAGCTTCATAGCCCCCCCCCACACACACTGATGGAACAGACACCTATACCGAGCTATACCAGTGCTTTACACGAGCACCTGTACAATTGTAGTGACTCTGCCATATCTGATAGAACCAAAGCAGGATCTTCAAAGGAAATCAAACCTGCCTAGTGGACAACTGCTGAAAAATAGGCTATACAATAGGAGAACGCAATTGTGTCTAAGAGTAGGAAGAAATGGTCTCACAACTAGAAACACTCCCTCCTCAACTTAAACAAGCAAATAAGACTCCTAGTGAAGTCCTCCAAAGCTAACTACAAATCCAGGTTAGCTTCCCTAACTAAGGATAACCACAAGGCATTCTTTATTTACATTCGTAACTTCAAACGTAAGGCCCAGATTTGCGCTGAACTCATAGTTAATGGTATTACATATACAGTACCTGTGGATATAGCAAACCTATTGTCTGCCAGGTTCAGTGAAAACTTCACTCACCTGTCCCCATCACGTATACCCCAAAGTATCCCTAACACCTGTCCCCCACCTAGTATCTCTGAGAAGCAGGTCTTAAATGCCCTCTCCAAGGCCAAACATACAGCCTCTATGGGACCAGACAGCATCTCGGGTTGTGTTCTACCTGGGTTCAAACAGGAATTAGTTTCACCATTTACACACTTTTCAGTCACATCCTAAGCACTGGCTTCATCCCAGCAGAATTGAAAACTGCTACTGTAATCCCTTTACACAAAGGGGGTGCATCCACAGACCCTGGGAACTATAGACCCATTAGCCTGACCAGTCTTCTCCGCAAGGCCATGGAACAAATCATCATGGACTTTATTAACAAAGATATAGGAAATATTCAAATGCTTGACCCCACCCAGTTTGGCTTTGTCAAGGGGAGACCATGCCTGTTAAACATGGTGGACTTCTTCGAAACAATCACCAAAGCCCTAGATGAGGGCAAATCTGTGCATACGGCATACCCAGACTTAGCCAAGGCCTGTGACACAATCCCTTGCTCAGGCATCATTGATAAACTCACCCAGTTGGGTATCAACCCATATATTGTCAGGTGGGTTGCAAACTGGCTCACTGATAGAACTGATATGGTCAAAATAGGGGACTCCTCTTCCTCCAGCAGACCTGTAACCAGTGGTGTTCTACAGGGATCAGTCCTGGGACCCCCTATTGTTTAGAATCTACTTTTCTGATGTACAGGCTAAAACTAAAGGACTGTGGCTGACAAAGTTTGCTGATGACTGCAAACTGGGAGCGATCATTGAAACCCCTAGTGATGTCAACATCCTTCAAGAAGGTCTTATGCAGGCTAATGACTGGTGCAAAAGTCATGGTCTTAAACTTAATGCAGAAAAATGCATCATCATCCCCGTCAGCAAAGGTGATGTTCCTGCAAACTGCCACATCAGTAGCAATACCCTAAGCACACAGTTTGTGTTAAGAGATCTGGGCAAACAGGTCAATAGCAGCCTTAACTTCAATCACCATGTTTCCACAGTGGTAAGAAGGGCATTTTATATTGCTCATCTCATAAGTAAGGGTATTGTCTCCAGAAAAAAATGAGGTTATAACCCCCCTCTACTCTTCCCTCATCAGACCAATAATAGAGTACACCGGTCCCTTCAGTATGTTATTTTCCAAACACCTGCATCAATTGGAGAGGCCACAGAGGTTCCTTACAACAAAAATTCAGGGTGTTCAATATATGTCTTATGCGGACAGACTGAATTCATTGGTCACTTTACTCTGTGTCATACAGACTGCTCAGAGGCAAACCTGTGCCTGATATATATAGAGCAATCTCTGACCCAGCTTTAATGGAAATGTTGCACATTTGCAAGTCAAATGGCACACTGGTCACTCACTCAAAGGGCCTTAACTTGGTATGTGACATCAACAGATCTTGCAGGAGAGACAGATTTGTCTCACAGAGGTTGCCTCACCTTTAGAACAAACTTCCAATTTATGTTTAACAAAGCCCCTCGTTGGCCCTGTTTAGGTTTCATTTGGACAATTGGATGGGTAACAAGAAATTTACCCGGGTCTATATTAGAACATGAACACACCCATTGATTGAATGGCTTTATAATTGAAAATGCCGGTAATAGAACTCGCATTTGTGGGGGGCTGTGCCTCCCCTCCATTAATTATATATACCAACTCCGAGATCGCACTACAGTGAGGAAAGGGTAAATTTTCCGATCTTCACTGTACAGCGATCTCACAAAACACACTTCTATTACTGGCATTTTCGAGTATAAAACTGTTCGATTAATGGCTTTGTCGATTGTTCTAATATAGACATAATTCACCCTTGGGGTTCCAGCTGTGTACCTCGTGAACAAGGGCAATGGGTAGTGATTTTAGTGTCTGCTTAAACCATACACCGTTGGGAACATGGGTTGAACTTGAGTAGGCTTGTAAGGGCCCAGGGACCGTTAGCCTAGTAACCTCCTATGATCCTATGCGAGACAGTCCAGTAAATCATCACCATTTTTGTTGTTGCTGTTATATAGTTTCAAGTTACCCATGGATCATTCTGTATACTAATTCAACAAGATCTGTCCAGTATTTGCAGAGCTGTAGCTATGCTGTCTGGCAACCTAGACAATCCAGTCCCTTATTTGGCACCCGTTCAGGCCAGACTTGAGGACACAAAGAAAAACAATGCTCCTTGTTTTCATCTTCTTAGACTGCCAGACATGTTGCCCACTGGAAGGAACAACAACAACAACAACAACAACAACAGCATTAAATAAATAAATACATACATACATACATTTACAATATATGAACTGTTGCAGGGATTTCATTGCCTACAGTTTATAAAGCTCCTTTCAAAACTGTATCAATGGATTCTTTGCTGCAGTTCATAAATAGCAGTGAATGATTTTGCTGTTTAAGCAGCCAAGTTTGTGAGCAGCAATTTTACCTCCTTAAATGCTTTTACTGCTACAAGCAGCACTATTGCAGGACAGGTTGTCAGTCAATCAAATTTTACAATAAAGTGCCAGTTGCATTCCCTAACTGCATGTGCCCAGGGCACCCATCCCTCTCACCCTCACTTGCTATCATTCTGATTATTTGATTAGTGGCTAGGATGATACATGAGCCTGGAACCGCTCATTTCTGTTCCTTGCCTACTCAGAGAGGTACCTCAGGGCTCCATGCTGGGCTCCTATTTGGCATCTACCTCTTGGAGGTAAAAGCTAAGTTCACAGATGACTCTAAATTGGGAGCTATCATAGATTGTCCCCATGACACAAACTTCTTACAACAGGGTCTAACGCAGACAAATGACTGGTGCCAGTGTCATGGACTAAAACTCAATGCCAACAAATGCATTATAGTGCCTTTTGGGAAAACTGCCACCCAGGCTAACTACTTCATTGATAATTCACCCCTAAGATTTGAGACAGTAGTCAAAGATTTAGAAACAGTTCATAGACAGTAATCTGGCCTTTGTCCAACATGTGCCCAAGGTAGTAAGAAAATCATTCTATGTCACCCATTTAAGTGCATGACAGGTCGAAGGAAGTCATACAGCCACTTTATTCAGCCCTTAAATGACCCATCATTGAGTAGAATGTCCCCTGTGGGTTATACTGTATCTGACCAAATATGTGCAGCAGTTGGAACACCCACAAAGATTCCTTACCAGTAGAATCCAGGATATAGACACAGTATCCTATATGGATCACCTTAATGCCTTCTCACTATACCCTGTCTCCTACAGGTTGCTGAGAGGTGGTCTATGCCTGGTACACAAGGCATAGTTGGATTCAGCTCTGATGGATCTTTTGCACATCCTCCAAATGAACAGCTTCAGACCCACTAGATCCATGGATTTAAATTTTACTTCTTACATAAATAATACATGTTGCTGAGAGAGCTATGTGTCTTAGAGGATCCCCATGCCCTGGAACAGGCTCCCCATCCATGTGAGGCAGACTTCATCCCTAACTCCATTGAAGCATAACTTCGACCAATGAATGGGAAATCAGAAATTCACCCAAGATCTGGTCCCCATGTCTACGATAGACAGAGGCAGACAATAATTCCCAAACTAACATACCCCTCCCCACACACACAGAACCTCAAGAAACTTCCTAAGTAACACAGCCCATCCTAATAAATGATGATACATAAGAACCCAATTGGGTTGGATTGCAAGGGCATATAAAGGCCTTGGTGGTCATTAGCCTAGTATATAACTATATACCTATGAATCAAGGTCAAACTGCTTCACTTTCAAAATAGCATCCTAATTATTTCTCAAACAATATTTACATGAAAAATAAAACAGTCAGTCTTGACAATATTCGGATAACATTGGAGTGAACCACTTTAAATTAGCTGTTTCGAGTGAAGTTTCTGAAAGTCATTTTCATGAGAAATGTATAACCTACATTATGTGACCTTTTGTTTTCCACAGAAAGAATTAGAGGCAGATGCTGGCTAAAGTCCATAAGCTGACCCCATGGATGCACTGAAGGAAATGTGAAAAGTTCCCAGTGCTATAAAAAGAAGCAAGCTAGTTTTTATCTCTCAGTTTCTTGATTTAAAAACAGATGGACTAAAACAAAAATTATATTAAAAGGAAAATTCCAGTGTTGTGAGGAAATTATGAGCTGTAATAACACTGAGAAGTCTCATAGGGATCAGATTTTGTACACTAAATGTTCGCTTTTTACTACAAGTCAGTGACAGAAACTCAGGAGCTGCTAGTGTTGTCTTCAGAACGTTTCAAACCATTTGTTCACAGCATTGACTGAGTTAATGTTCGATTTAGTGACACAAGAAATGGTCTAAAGAAAAAGCTGCTGATAGTCTGTGATAACATGGCTAACCTAGAAAAGGACGACATTTGGGGAGGGGAGACAAAAAAAAGAACGGGCTCTTCATTGTGCTAGTTTCACATTCCTGTTATGTGCAAAGGCATGTTGGTTTTGTGTGGTAAGGGGATCATTCTTTGCTTGTTAAGTGTCTGTACTAAAGGTAAGTATAGGTCTGGTTAAAAATACAGAAGCAATGTGTTCTACACAAAAACAACACAGCCAAAACCCATCCCATATCAAATGCTGACATATATATAATTAACATGTTTCAAAAAATCCTGATAAAATATCATTCATTGCCAGATATTGTCAAATACAAAAAATAGCTAGACACAAAACTGCATACCTCCATTTGTCTATATTTTAGTGTGTTAATCTCCAATTTCATCCTTGGATAATCCTCTAACTACAATATCAGGTGCTGAGAAAGAAAACCTGTCATCAATCACCTTCAGGTCCATTTTCTACTCCTCTATTTTGAAGCCTCTTCTCTTCTTTAAGACTTCTGTATCTGTTGCAGCTAGCAGATTTCCTCTAGGATGTAGTGTAAGCAGGAGAAAATGCTCCATGAATCATCTATCACACTTTATTAAGTTCTATGCCACCCCAAATTATTTAGGGTACTGGAAAGTAGACCTGGCCAGACCAGTGTATATTTATCTGTTTCAAGGACTGATAGTCAGACTGAATAGTCTTGAGTGGATGCATTAAGTGGCTATGGCTAACTTAATGGTGTCTGTAAAGCCTCATGTCTATACACTGACTCACACTATGACTTCTTGATTGACTCCTTATTGCAGGTGCAGGATTGAATACATTTAGTGTACAGTTTTCATTCAGTACTCAGCTCTAAAACTAATCACAAGGCCAAGCATGTCAGATTACAGTATGCCATCATTGGGTTTGCTGCTTGAATGCTGATTGTCCAGATGTCTTTTGTGTTAAGCATGATAACTGATATTGTGAGACTTTGTATGATAAAAGAAGCACACTGATACTGAATATGCTAAAGATTTATATTATAATAAATTAGAACTTGCATTCAATAATTTAAAGAAGCAGCCTGTGATCTATATTTGGAATATGTTTACATTTATTTATAACATAAACAGCCTGCTATGCATTTCCTCCTAAGTGATAAGATTGCATTCCTTATGTTTTGGATAATTATGACAGAAAATTAGTTCCAGATGGTGTCAAATACAAGAAAACCAGCAAGACACAAAACAGAATACTGACATATGTCAACATTTCATCTGTAGGCAACCTGCATAGATTACAAATAGAAGTTTAAAGGGACAAAACTCCCATAACTTTATAAAATGGCCTACATTATTATATAGTGGGCTAAATAAACACCTTAAGTACTATAGGCCAGTTCGTCTGCTGCATCATCTTGTGAATTTTTTGGTAGTGCATTTCATTGACAGTGAATGCCTTACTTAAATCGTAGCCACATTCTATCAGATTTCAGACCCAGGATCCCATCCATCGAATGAAGTATAAGCAACCTGTTCCCTGCTCTGGGGTCCTCACAGGTACAGTAATGCCTAGGTTTCTCAGAAACCTTTCACACTGTAAATTATGAGCTCCGATTGACCAGGCTGTATGCCGATGATATATGATATACAAATTCCTTAAAGTAATTGGTTCCATAATTATACTGCATCCAGTTACATTCTGTAATCACAGTTTATTTACTTCCAAGCTGTGAAAACTGGGGAAAGATGGGCGAAGGCTGCCAGCCTAGTCAAATAGAATTTGATACATAATTCTATCATTTGTGTATATAAATGTAACATACAGGCTTGTGTTCTTTAATGAAAGAAAACACTGTAAAATGTGAATTTCAAGATTGTTGAAACATTGCCATCTGCTGTAAGGAAAACAAAGTCAAGCATTTCAAATGTTCTTTGAAGTTACAATTATCTAAAAAGTGGTGCCAAAGCGGCTGTCTTAACTTAAGGAATAATTATTAGAGTATACATGGGAAATGTCATTCATTTTTGTAGTTTCCTGAGCAGGTGTTAGATGGCTAAATAATGCAGTTTGTGACCTAGGAACTCCAGACTAAGTGTCAAAATGATGTAATGTGTATACTGGGAAAACCTAAGTGTCAAAATGATGTAATCTGGGAGGGCCTTAGCAGAGCTGTTTGTTAGTGAGTTTAAAAACAATTGTTGAGAGAGAGACTGAAAGCATTTTTGTCTTGGACCATCAACCTCAGCACTGCTTATGCTCTATGTGTATGCAAGTAGGATTATAGCACTGTGTTTTCTCTTAAGAATAGCTAAAGATTAGAAAGTTAGATTAAGTGTTTTTCTTTGACATCAGACCTGTCCTACTGTATTATTTTAAGTTTCGGTGTGATCTCTGAACTCTTAGATATCTCTGTGGTGTAGTAGTATTGTCTTGTGTTTTAATTATTTATTACTAAATATTTTAAAAACCTTTACTTGTGGCTGGTTTGTGTAGAGCTAGTAGGCTCTAGAGTACATTGCATATTTATAGAGGTTATCGTAATAAGCCACTCTAATAAGCCTTAGACTGAATAGTCACATTACCAATTGGATAATAATATTGCACAGTAATAACTGCACACCTTTTTAAGGGCCTTTGGGTAGCTGATAAATATTAGCTGGTGGTGGCAGGAATTACTACCGTGTAGTCTGGGTAAAGGGGCACAGCTAGAGAATCTGCGTCAGCCTTTCCCAGGACTGTCTGTGAAGTTGTATAAAGTGTCTGTGAAGTTGTATAAATACTTATCTCAAAGTGTGTGTGGTGTGTCAGCTACCTGGGCAGGGACACGAAGCACTGGTTGGACAGAGAGGGTACTGGAGGTTAGCTTGCCACCTAGGCTGAGATCTAGACCCTATAGCTGTGCCAGTGGGGAGTCTTATTGAGGACCTGGAGAGCAAGGGAGCAACCAGCCCCAGACTGACTGTGATATCTGTGTGCACGTAAGGGAAATTGTACTTTACTGTGTGTATTTGTTATCCTTTCCTCTTCCATGAGACGACCTCCCTGGTGTTAGTGGGGAGGATTGAGGCTCCTTGATTGCTGGGCTAGGGCACGGCCGTCACAAGTGTTTGGCAGTGGTGGGATCTACTTCACATACTAATTGGTTTACAGTGATATGGGTAGAGTGAATCCTGTAGCTTATGTACAGTGATCTCTGAAAGTGTTTTGTACTCTAAATCAGCCACGCAGTGTATACTCAGAGTTCAGATCACAATTGTTTTATTTCTTTTGTTAGCTTAGTTAGTCAGGGTGAGCAGGCAGCATGTCATCACAGGAGTACGGAAAGCTGACAAGGAGCCAGCTGGTGGAGATGTGCCAGGCTAGGGGACTGGTGCATGGAATCCTGACTGAGGCAGACCTGATTGCAGCCTTGGTTACAGCTGCATCAGAAAACAGCATCCAGGAGGACAATCAGACTGACAGTGGAGATACAGTATCCTCAGAGAATGGACAGCTCAACCTTTCTGCGAAGGACAATCAGACTGGCAGTGGAGATACAATATCCTTGAAGAATGGACAGCTCGACCTTTCTGCAGTGGACTTAAAAATCCAGCTGTAGGTAAAGAGACTTGAGTTGGAGGCTAGGTGTTTAGAGATAGAAGCCAAAGAAAAGGAGCATCAGAGGAAGCATGAGAGGGAAATGATGACTCTTCGCCAGAGTCATGGTGGTAATGGGGAAGGGAGTAACTGGACCCTAGAAGCACAACAGGTCAGTACATTTCTTCCACAATTTAAAGAGGAGGACAATTTTGATAGTTTCATTCACATGTTTGAAAGGGTATGCAAACAGTATAGTGTTGACCAAAGGCTCTAGGTACAGTTCCTGACCCCCTTACTCCATGGGAAAGCTGTAACTTGTATATCACAAATGCCTGACTCTGTTTTGATTATACTGCTGTAAAGAAATGTCTGTTAGATTGTTTTAAGCTAACACCTGAAATGTATAGGAAAAAATTTCGTGAGCATAGATGCAAGGCAGATGAAAATGTATGTGAATATGTTGCTGAACTGAGCACTTATTTTCATAGCTGGGTGAGTGGATGTCAGATCACCACTTTTGAAGGGCTGCCAGATCGTTTGATGAGGGAAGAAGCCCTTAGCACTTTGCCTGAGGACATGAGGATCTGGTTAGCTGATAGACAATGTGCTACTTCAGATGAGTTGGAGAAGAAGGGAGACCTATACGTGGCTAGCAGGGCAGCCCTGCACAGGAAGGGGACCCCCAGTACTGCTCATGGGTCTAAAGGAACCCATGGTAGGCAGCACAAACTGCCCCAGCAGAATCTGCCAGTAGCAGGGGAAGCCACTAGTTTAGGTACACGTCCAGGAGCTAGGGTTAAATGTTTTGAATACAACCAGTGAGGCCATGTGGTATAGATGTGTCCACAGATGCAAGGTGGGGAACCAATGGTGAGGGAGCCAGTAAATGGGAAAGACAAAATGCCAATAGTGGGTTGTCTTGAGACAACCGGGGTATGGAACTATCATCCTGCAGATGTCCTGATATGGAAGGATTCGGATGAGGCAGTACCATGTACTTATGCAGTTATACGCAGTGAGGCTAGGAGACAAGCATGTGGGTCTGGTAGCCTGGGGGAGACCCAGACAGACTGCATACTTGCAGCCAGGAATGCTGAGGTGGTTACTTCAGGGAGGGAGCTACGCTGTAGCAGTGAAACTGAATGTGAGCCACAGCTGCTTGTGGATACTGATGTTCCCTTGGACAGGGTAACTGCAAAGGTAGAAGTGAGTAGTAGTACCCAGGCTGACAGTGAGGCACCACTGTCAGAGGATGCCAGACTGCCAGTGGAAGGGGAGCTGGGAAGGGTTACAAGGAGAGAGTTTAGACAGGCTCAGCTCTCAGACCCTACATTGCAAGGTCTGATGCAGGTAGCTAGCGAGGCACCTGATTCTCAAGGGAAGGGGGAATCTGTATACTGGGACAAAGGGTTACTATAAAGAGAGTGGACCCCTGAGGGAGGGCTGGAAGTTGGGAGAGTACAGCAGTTGGTAGTGCCTAGAGCCTACCATCTGGCGCTTCTAGCCATAGCCCATGATATTGTCTTTGCAGGTCATATCGGCATAAAATGTACAAAGAGGCGTATTATGCAGAGCTTATATTGGCCTGGAATTTCCAGAGATGTAACAGGGTACTGCAGGACCGGTGAGCGGTGCCAAAAGGTAGGCAAGGCAGGAGACAAGGTGAGAGCTCCTTTGATGCCTTTGCCTGTGATTGAGGAGCCATTTCAGAGGGTAGCTATGGATATTGTGGATCCTTTGAGTACCCCAAGTTCCACAGGGAAAAAGTATATCCTCATGGTAGTGGATTATGCTACACAATACCCTGAGGCAGTGGCTTTGTCCTCCATTGAGGTAGAGAAGGTGGCAAATGCTTTGTTAGAGATTTTCAGGAGGGTGGGTTTCCCAAAAGAAATACTGACTGACCGAGGTGCCAATTTCATGTCAGACCTGCTGGCTTGTCTGTGGAAGTCCTGTGGGGTGAAGCACATGAAGACCACCCCCTACCATCCCCATGCTAATGGTCTTGTTGAGAGGTTAAACTCTACAATTAAGTCCATGCTACAGGCATTTGCAAATATTTGCCCCATCTGTTGTTTGCTTACAGAGAGGTTCCCCAGGAATCCACAGGTTTTTCACCCTTTGAGTTGCTGTATGGGCATAGGGTGAGGGGACCTCTAGATTTAATTTGAGATGAGTGGGAAAGGTGAGTTTGAGTCTCACAAGGAGTCTGTTGTGGCATACGTCCTAAACCTCAGGAAAAGGCTCAGGGAACTCATGGGCTTGGCCCAGGAGAAACTGGCAGAAGCCGAACAACAGAAAAAGGTGTGGTATGACAGGAATGCTTGAGCTAGGGAATATGCTGTGGGGCAGCAGGTAATAGTTCTCATTCCAGTCAGACACAACAAGCTGCAAGCAGCTTGGGAGGGACCCTACAAGGTGGTAAGAAAGGTAAGTGATGTTAACTACATGGTGGAAGTGCTAGGCAGATGGCAGGAGCACAAATTGTACCATGTTAACATGATGAAACCTTACCATGATAGGGAGGCCCTTGTGCTGAGCATTTGCAGTGGATTGCAGGAGGAGTCCGAAGAAGATCTGGGGACTGATCTCCTCAGTGAGGCTCGGGCTGACACCTTGGTGGAAGGGCTAGCAATATCCCAGCAGCTATCTCCTACCCAAGTTTGAGAAATCCGAGCAGTGTTGCAGGAATTTGGGGACGTGTTCACTGGGAAACCAGGGTGCACCCACCTGGTGCAGTACCAGGTGGATACAGGGCCGCAAAGGCCTATTAGGCAGGCCTCTTATAGGGTGACTGAGGGAGTCAAACAGACTCTGATGGAGGAGGTACAGGAGATGTTGGAACTAGGGGTGATTCAAGAGTCCAGCAGTCCCTGGACCTCGCCATTAGTGTTGGTGCCAAAGAAGGATGGCAGCACCAGGTTCTGTGTGGACTACAGGAAATTAAATAGTCACACAGAGTCAGATGCTTTCCCCATGCCTAGGACAGATGAGGCCCTAGAGCAGCTGGGTGGGGCTAAGTATCTTACAACCATTGATCTTACCAAGGGTTACTGGCAGGTGCCCTTGACTCCCAGTGCTAGACAGAAGTCAGCCTTTGTGACTCCTTTTGGCTTGTATGAGTTCACAAAGATCCTGTTTGTGATGAAGAATGCCCCAGCGACTTTCCAGAGGTTAGTGGATAATATCCTAGCAGGAGCAGGAGGGTTTGCCCTTGCTTACCTAGATGATTTGCCATCTACAGCCATTCCTGGCCAGAGCACCTTCAGCATGTCAGGGAGGTTTTGGGCAGACTACAGAGGGCAGGGGTTACCATTAGGCCGACAAATGTCAGGTGGGTATGGCAGGGACACGAAGTACTGGTTGGATAGAGAGGGTACTGGAGGTTAGCTTGCCAGCTAGGCTGAGATCTTGACCCTATATCTGTGCCAGTGGGGAGTCTTATTGAGGACCTGGAGAGCAAGGGAGCAACCAGCCCCAGACTGACTGTGATCTCTGTGTGCACTTAAGGGAAATTGCACTTTACTGTGTGTGTTTGTTATCCTTTCCTCTTCTATGAGACAACCTCCCTGGTGTTAATGGTGAGGATTGAGACTCCTTGATTCCTGGGCCAGGGCACGGCCGTCACACAAGCAACCAGATGTTAGGGTCACTGGGCTCTATATCACTGCTTTCATAATCTCAGTATTTACCAGACAGTTTGTACAGCCTCTATAGATTTACAGTACTCACAACATTCCAGGATTCTTAAATACTAAAGCCCTCTTGAGGTCTCCCAACTGTTACAGAAGACCTTCAAAGCCACGGCTATTAGATTCTGCTTTGTAAGTTAGTAAAAGTTGTGGTGTTATTATATTCATAGTATAATATAACTTGCGCATCCTCTACCTGTCTGCCTCTGACATTACTTATTTATACCAAACACACAACTGAATGCAAATGTCTTTGTATCTACACCAGTCCTAACCTACATTACATTAAAGACTGTAGTATAACATCATCAAAAGCAATCTGTGTTGTCAGAAAACTATAAGGGCATGCTAGAAAAGTGCTGCTCACCCTGCTAATACCAGGGCTGTTATGTGGTTGCACAATCCTAACTCAAAAGATGTCATTGCTCTGAACAACTAAGAACATCACAATGAAATACTGCATACTTTAAACACACAACACAACACAAGATACACCACTACCGTAATCGCAATAACTCTTTGTTGGCTGAAGATAGAAAACAGGTTTAAGGTAGCTCAGCTAATACTTCTGTGTGAAATACTCGATACAGATTCCTGGATCCTTCAGTAAATAGGATGATGTGCACAGAGTGCCAGGTGCAGTATGTTACAGAAGAATGCCAAAAAAGCTGAAAAGTAAGGTGCACAAAACAGTGATGTGACCAGTACTACTGTATGGTAGAGAAACCTGGGCAGTAAAGGCACAGCAGATGAGGGAGATAGGAGTCATGGAAATGAAGTGCCTGAGAAGGGTGGTAGGATGCAAATTGTAGGACAGATGAAGAACTCAGGACATAAGTCCAGAAGCCAAAGTAGCTCCAATTGCAGAAAAGATCTAAGAGAATAGATTATGGCTGTTTGGGAAGATGGGCTGAAAAGCAGAAAACAATCTGGTGAAGAAGATTTGAGACAGATAGGAAGAAGATAAGAGGTAATGAGGGCATCCAGCAAAGAGGTGAATGGACTGTGTGAGAGAAGACTTGCGACAGTCAGGCATGAGTGTTGAAGAAGGCAGGAGTGTGGCACTGAATCAATAGAGATGGTGACTGTTAATGTGATACCCTGACCCCATGTAGAGAATGGGAAAAAGGGGGCTGATGATGATGATGATGAGACTACTGGAGGTATCTTAAATGTCACAAGTGTAAAATAAGCTGACGTCTACATGTCTACGAACCAGGCTTTGATATTTCTGTCAAGAAGGATCATGACGCTACCTATTCTGAGATAGCTAGAGGACTAGCAAACAGAGCAAGACATCTTTCCCCAGTATCTGATTTGAAAAACATGAACCTAATTTTCAGTTTTCGTATTTCTTTTACAAACATTTTCTTTCCCAATGCCAGTTATCTGTATATTATAATGGTCATGCAGCCTCAAATATATTGCACCTTTGTCCTGTCTCACTCAGTTAGATTACTTGCCAATCTACTCCAGATTTATCTCCATCCTATTACCTCAAATCTCACATCCTTTTCTTGGTAGATCCCTTAATTGACAACAAACTTATCAGTAGCCTTTCAGACAATTAATTTTTTTCTGTATAAATCTTTATCCCCCAAATTCCTGTATGGTGAATGACTACCTTCACCACCCAAAATATTTATGCCTAACTCAGTGGATAGCAAACCTTGAGATCATTTATAAACCTGAATTATGAAACGCTGTTGTACCTCCACATTTTCACCCCGTACACACGACCCTTAGTGTCTATGCCATGTACCTAATATACTGCTCTTTTTAAGAATCTGTATATTGCTACCACACCCAGTTCTATCATTTTAACAATAATATTCTTTGTTTTCAGCAAACAGTAACTGTGTTTTACTTTATTATGTGAAGCATCCAATTCACCCTGCCAAAACAATGTTTGTTTCCACTACTATGCCTTGCTTTATTGCTTCAGCGGTATGAATTCTCATATAATCCAACAAAACCCAAACCTCTGAATGAAACAGTTTACCTGAATATAGTACCAAATGCCCATCAATGTTTCAAGTCCATCAACCACACACCTGTACCTTCAGACCAGTGGTTGCATTTCTTGATCGAATTTGACTTCCAGGTAGGTCTGGCAGGTGGGACCTGTCTTGTATCATCGTTGGGAGGTATTCTGTGGCCTGATGTCCTCATATCCTATAGCTTGACATTCTGTAGATGGTGTGAGTAGAATTGCAAGAACTGAAATTATGTAAATGTAGGCATTTCCGTTAACTTAAACCAAAGACATCTTTTTTGAAGAAAACAAACACACACACACACACACACACACACACACACACACACACACACACACACACACACACACACACACACACACACACACTCGACCTATGAACATCCTATACTAACTTTAAGTTCTAGCAGACCTAGCTACAGACTTTTAAAAAATATATAAGGCATATATATACATTCTAAACACAGTGAGCAAAGAACCTTTCCACAGCTAAAAAGGGGCTTATAAGTGATAGTCTCTAAGATATTATGATATACATCAGTCTTTACTTAATATATGTTAGTAGTCCTAATATCCCAACCTTGATTAATATTTAAACCTTCTTTTTTTCAATTTTGGTTTAATAGGAATATTATCATTCAGTCCAGGGGGAAAATGTGCTTGTAGACGTATAATCCAGTCTGCCTCTATTTCCTCAGTCCTACTTCTGATATCTCCTGCTCTTAATGTAGGTTTATTAATGGATATAATTAAGAATCTAAATTCATGAGTAGAATCTGTTTCCATAACATGCTTGGACAGGGCATTGACACTAGAACCAATTTTTATCTGGTAGATATGCTCTCGTATCCTGTTTTTAAACATTCTATCTGTCTTACCTACATAGAATGCTCTGCATTCTGTGCAGGTTGCCAAATAGACTAAGTGTTCCGTGTTACATGTTTAAAAGTCTGTAGCTTAACTAGATATATTTATAAATGTTTTTTAAATGTTTTTCACATTTAGATAGTTTATGGGATACATTTTTAACAGATGAGTTAGGTATTGTTTTATATGCTAAACACTATTAAATTTTGCAGTTTTATGAGTTTTTAACTTTAAATAGTTAACTATTGTAATTATTTAAATTAATTGAAACTAATTATGTAATCAGTTTGAAATTGATTAGTTTGAAGTTAGTATATATATGGTCACAGTTTTAATGGTGTATTATGGTTTGAAAAAGCTGAATAGCGAAAGCGCTCACCTGTTTCTACAATAAACTGCAGCTAATAATTTTTATCTAGAGTTTTGACTGAAGAGTCTTTTTTTGGAATCTTGGATTTATTTGGAGCTGATTTGGAGCTGAATTTGTCTGAAGAGACAAAGAGTTTGGTGTTATTTTGAGTTTGGACTTACTTTACCTGACATTGTTGTTCCATGGACTGCCTAGGTAACTTCTGCACATAACTACTTTATTTCTCATACGTTTATGGACTTGTTATTCTTGTGCAGAGGTTTTTATTTCATCGTGGTGTTCAGTATCATTTTTATTTTCCATATAATGTTTAAGGTGTTTATCTTACAGCTGCAAGGTGCAAGGTTTGATTCTCACATGTGGTAATTGGCTAGGCTCAATATGGCCCACAAGGATAATTAGCCTAGTGCTAATCTATAAACCTACTCAGTCTGGTATGTTTCTGTTTTGCTGCAAGTCCCAGACAATGACTGTCTAGCCATAGATCTGCTGTCTTAAAATCTTCAAATTCTTGGATCTGTGATTTGATGACAAATGTTCATCAGATACCAATTCTGCAAACTGACTGCAGTCAAGTGTTATTTTGTACTTTTGGCAACTTTTCAGTTCCAAAGGATTTTCTAGATTCAGAGCTCAGACATCTGTTAAGTCTTAATTATTCCTTTTTTCAGTTAGTATTTCCTTGGACCCTTTTATTTACTAGTGAAATGAAGGTGTACCTCCTCTACTCTTAACTGATGCATTTACTGTGTTCCTTTTGATCCCTTTCTAGTATTGGCTTGCACTATGTTCTTTTTATTTTCAATGTTTTTTGTTGATAATTTTTTTTTTTTTTTGCATCCAGGGTCTTTTTAGTTAATAAAGTGAAACATTTCACGCGTTGCTTTCTTCATCTGGTTGTCTATGATAATTATATTAGTGGTGTGACTAAAAAGTGCATATTTCCCTGGAAGAAAAGCTCCCCACCACTGTCAAATTTAAAATACAGTATAATAGCATAAATGAGCACAATGTGAGCACAATAAAATACAGTGAATATTCATGTAAATGCACACAGAATTAATGTAGAAAACCAATGAGCACAATATGAGTACACTTGTAATGTAGTGTAATGAAATTCAACATAAGCAGCCCATCAAACGATAACATATAAAGTGAAGACAAATATAAAATCATTACTACAACAGTGGCCATGAGGAAAGACGGTACATTACGTAACATTTAGCATAATTAATTGTATAAGCAGGGTAACCTTGGAGAGTAACAGGGAAGACCTTCGTAAAATGAAGTATTTATATACCTCAGTAGTCTAGACCTGAATAACTGCAACAGCTCTGACTAGTATTGCTAATGAAGAAGATACAGTTTGGCAACAAAAGTAGGTAATGAGTAAAACTAAGGAGTCATCTATATAAAACAAAAGAGCAGTAGAAGTGGAATTTGTAGACTTTGAAACTAGGGGCATATTCAGAAGCCACGGTGGTGCAGCGGTAGTGCTGTCGCCTCACAGCAAGAGGTTCTCCCGTTTGATTCTCGGCTGGAGCACCTTCTGTGTGGAGTCTGCATGTCCTCCCCGTGGTCGAGTGGCATTTGAAAGACATGCATAAATGGGCGTGCCTTCATTGAGGGTTGGGCGTCGAGCTGGCACCTCTGCACCGTAAAAATCTACTGCCAATCATTAGCGGACCGGAGTTCCGCTGTGGCAACCCCTAACTGGGAAAAGCCGAAAGAAGAGCATGAAGCTAGGGGCATATTCAACATATGTATGATACCAGGAAAGCAGTATGGAACTTTATAGTCCTAATCTAATGCAGGACAAATCTTGTAAACACATTAGCGGAAAATATCACAGACTGGCATGCAGTGAGAATCTGACTCGTGAAGCAGAGGAGCTTAATGATTGAACTATAGTGATTCAGTTGTTTCTGGAAGTCTGAGAGGTTCTTCCTGTTTCTAATGTCACACAGTAGTTTATTCTAGACACTTGCAGTGGACTGGATTATCTCTGGTTTCTGCTGTGCTTTATACAGTACACCCAGAGGAGTGGAGGTTTAAACCTGGTGAATAAAACACAAGGAAGGAATTATAGGTTTGATTCCCGCAGCTTCCATTGCGTAACTATGTGACTCTGAGCAAGTCACTTAACCAAACACTGCTCCCAGGCTGAGTCTGAAAAAGGTCCATGGAGATCAGTGCTGTACTCCAGGAAACAAATACAAAATAAATAAAATAAATAAATATATTGGATAGGTTTGGACTGAGGAAACTGCAACAGGCAAATTACAAAAAGCAGGAACTTAGTTTAGGGACAGACACCATAACAGAACTGATATCGCACACAGAGAAATTTAATGTACCATAAATGCTTTCCCCTCCAACAGTGTGGACTTCATCAGTTACAAACATTAAAAAAGTGCAGCCTTATAAAACAGGATAACTGATCACATGTAAAAAACAGCACAATCAAAATAGAAACTAATTGCTTATCTAAATTTAATACATTGCAATCAAAAAGCATTGATAATCAACTCACAACTAAAGTTTCATATGAATGAATAAATGATAAAAACTTATGTAAACACACACACACACACACACATATATATATATATATATATATATATATATATATATATATATATATATAGGTTCATAGGTCATTGGTTGGTACTAGGCTATCGGCCCTAGGGCCCATGCAAGCCTAGCCATAACAATTCCCTGGCTATTTCTTCCCACGATATTTACTTCCCTTGACCCCTGTCTAGCAGGGCAACTGACGTGATCCCTGGGGTGAATTTCCTATCTCCCATCCAATTGTCAAGGTTCCTTTTGAAGAGGGCCAAAGAGGTGCTCTGCTTGACAAGTATGGGCAGTCTGTTCCAGAGTCTGGGGAGTCTCTGGGTCAGGAACCTATCCCTCCAGCATGTTTTGTTCATTGTGATGATGAAGTTTAGATCCATGGAGCGTGTGGCTCTGAGGGATTGGGATTTCTTTAAGTGTAGCATGTCCAACAGCTCTGGGTTTGACATGGCCTTGTATGTTAAGTAGCGATCATCTCTGAGTAGACGATATGTGACAGAGTATAGCTGGAGTTTTTTTAGATGGTCAGCATAGGGCATTTGTTTTAGGCCTGTGATTATTTTAGTGAGGTATTTCTGCGGCCTTTCCAGTTGTTGCAAATGTCTTGAAAGGTACATACCAAACGGGGAGTCGTATTCTATAATGGGTCTAATGAGGGATGAGTACAGTGGGACAATGACCTCCATTTTTCTGGATGAAAAGCCCTTAGTGATGAGGTGTGCCACATAAAAGGATTTCCTGACTGTTGTAGCAATGTGATTATCGAAGATGAGACCAATGTCCACCTGTGTCCCCAAGTCTCTTATCACACTTTTGGTGTTTAGTGTACTGCCACCTATGTGGTAATTCATGGGTACATGTTTTTTCCTAAAGGGGATAACTATACATTTCTTGGCATTAAGCTTGAGCCCATGGCTCTGGCACCAAGCATCTGTTTCTGTAAGGCCCTTTTGTAGACTATCCACATCATTTGGGGATTCAATAATGGCTCCCAGTTTGCAGTCATCTGCAAACTTTGTTAGCCAGAGTCCCTTAGTGTTGGCCTGTACTTCAGAGAAGTAGATGCCAAACAAGAGCGGTCCCAGGACTGAACCCTGAGGTTCATAGGTTCATAGGTTCATAGGTTGGTACTAGGCTATCAGCCCTAGGGCCTATACAAGCCTAGCCATAACAATTCCCTGGCTATTTCTTCCCACATTATTTACTTTCCTGGACCCCTGTCTAGCAGAGCGACTGACGTGATCCCTGGGGTGAATTTCCTTTCTCCCATCCAATCGTCAAGGTTCCTCTTGAAGAGGTCCAAAGAGGCACTCTGCTTGACATGTATGGGCAATCTATTCCAGAGTCTGGGGAGTCTCTGGGTCAGGAACCTATCCCTCCAACATGTTTTGTTTATTGTGATGACAAGGTTTAGATCCCTGGAGCATGTAGCTCTGAGGGATTGGGATTTCTTTAAGTGTAGCATGTCCAACAACTCTGGGTTTGACATGGCCTTGTATGTTAAGCAGAGATCGCCTCTGAGTAGACGATATGCGACAGAGTATAGCTGGAGTTTTTTAAGGCGGTCAGTGTAGAGCATCTGCTTTAGGCCTGTGATTCTTTTAGTGAGGTATTTCTGATGCCTTTCCAGTTGTTGCAGATGTCTTGAGAGGTACATACCAAATGGGGCGTTGTATTCTATAATGGGTCTAATGAGAGATGAGTACAGTGGGACAATGACCTCCTTTTTTCTGGATGAAAAGCCCTTCGTGATGAGATGTGCTACATAGAAGGATTTCCTGACTGTTGTGGCGATGTGGTTATCGAAGGTGAGACCACTGTCCACCTGTGTCCCTAAGTCTCTTATCACACTTTCTGTGTTTAGTGTACTGCCACCTATATGGTAATTCATGGATACATGTTTTTCCCAAAGGGGATAACAATACATTTCTTGGCATTGAGCTTGAGCCCATGGCTCTGGCACCAAGCATCTGTTTCTGTAAGGCCCTTTTGTAGAGTATCCACATCATTTGGGGATTCAATAATGGCTCCCAGTTTGCAGTCATCTGCAAACTTTGTTAGCCAGAGTCCCTTAGTGTTGATCTGTACTTCAGAGAAGTAGATGCCAAACAAGAGCGCCCCAGGACTGAACCCTGAGGTACTCCACTTGTCACTTGTCTGGAGCTGGATTTGGAGTCAGCTACTTTTACAGTGTGGGTTCTATCAGTAAGCCATTTAGCAACCCATTGGGTGACATAGGGATTTATGCCCAACTTAGTAAGTTTATCTATGATTCCAGAGTGGGGGATGGTGTCAAAGGCCTTGGCAAGGTCTAGATAGGCTGTGTGGACCACCTTACCCTTGTCCATGGCTCTGGAGACTGATTCAAAGAAGTCAATCAGGTTCAGGAGACAAGATCGGCCCTTCACAAACCCAAACTGGGTGGGGTCCAGTGTTTGAAGGTTGCCAATGTCTTTGTTTATAAGTTCCATGATAATACACTCCATGGCCTTGCAGATAAGGCTTGTCAGACTGATTCAAGGTGGATCCCCCCTTGTGGATTGGGATAACTGTAGCTCTGCGCCACTCAGTGGGCACGAAACCTGAGGTGAGGCTATGATTAAACATGACACTTAGGTGAGGTGCCAATTCATATTGTAGTTCATGTAGTACACAGCCCGGGATGTCATCTGGTCCCATGGATGCTGTATTCTTGGCTTTAGAGAGTGCGTTTTGTACCTGTGTGGCCGTTATTACTGGAATTTGGCAATCTTCCGGTATTGAGATGGGCCATTTAGGGGCTGAGAGGCCGGTGAAGTTGGCACTGAATCGATCTGCCAGGATATTGGCAATATCCTTCGGATCAGTATATTTAATGCCATTCTGTTTTAGCTCAGAGCAGATCTGAGCATTGCCATTTAGATTCTTGACATAATTATAGAATGCTTTGTGGTTGTCTTTGGAATCTTTGGCAATTTTATTTTCGTAACTAGCTTTGGAGGATTTTATGAGGCATCTCAGTTTCTTAGTGAGGCTAGTAAGGGAGTTTTTTGCATCCTGGGATTTTCCTCTTTTCTGCAAAAGTTTCTTCCTTTTGTTGTAAAGTTTGTTTATGGCAGGGGACCACCAGATTGGCTTCCTTTTTTTGGATGAGAGCATTTTGGTTCTATTTGGGATGGCACGATTCATGCATGAGTGGATGTGCTCGTACAGTGCCATAGTGTAGGATTCAGCAGTTGAACTTTCAGTTCCAGTCTGCATGGGTGTCATGAAGTTTGTCACTTCTGACTTGAGTAGCATGAAGTTGGCTTTGGAGAAGTTTTTTATGGTGGTTTCTTTACTGGGGGTGGGGGTGGGATGTGGATGTTAAGGGTGATTAGCTTATGGTCAGACCTGACTAACGAGGGGGTGACCATAGTTATGGAGCATTGATTTCCCATGTTGGTAATGACCAGGTCTAGGATATTGGAGCCCCTGGTGGGACTATGGATTAGTTGATCCAGGGCGTTGGAATTTATGAATTCCAAGAACCGTTGCGCAAAGGTGTTGGGACATGAGTAGTTTTCCCAGTTAATGGCAGGGTAGTTAAAATCACCCAGTATTAGGGTGTTTGGTTCTATCTTAATATTTTCCAGTATGTTTAGAAAGGTGTAGTGAGAATCTTGGGGTATGGTGGGGGATCTGTAGCAAGCTACAATTTGGATTGTAGTCTTACCTAGTGTTAGTTGCACTTGGAGAATTTCAGACACATTGTGTTGGGCAACTAGCCTGGTGGTGTGAATATCCTTGGTGAATATTGACACTCCTCCACCTTTAGTGTTTCGGTCCTGGTTTGGTGGCCGAAAAGTGTGGTAAGAGTTGTAGCCTGGTATTGCAGGGGTGATCTCTGTCACTTGTACTCCACTTGTCACTTGTCTGGAGCTGGATTTGGAGTTAGCTACTTTTACAGTGTGGATTCTGTCAGTAAGCCAGCTGGCAACCCATCAAGTGATATAGGGATTAATGCCCAGCTTAGTAAGTTTATCTATGATTCCATTGTGGTGGATGGTGTTGAAGGCCTTGGCGAGGTCCCGATAGGCTGGTTGGACCGCCTTACCCTCGTCCACAGCTCTGGAGACTGATTCGAAAAAGTCAATCAGGTTCAGGAGACAAGATCGACCTTTCACCCACCTAAACTGGGTGAGGTCCAGTGTTTGAAGATTGCCAATGTCTTTGTTTATAAGATCCATGATAATGCGTTCCATGCCCTTGCAGATCAGGCTCGTCAGACTGATGGGACAGAGTGGGATAACTGTAGCTGTGCACCACTTATTGGCCATGAAGCCTGAGGTGAGGCTGTGATTAAACATGACACTTAGGTGAGGTGCCAGTTCATTTTGTAGTTCATGTAGTACACAGTCCGGGATGTCATCTAGTGCCATGGATGCTGTATTCTTAGCTTTGGAGAGAGAGTGCGGTTTCTACCTGTGTGGCTGTGATTACCAGAATTTGGCAGTCTTTTGGTATTGAGATGGGCCCTTTAGGGAGTGAGAGGGGGGGTGAAGTTGGCACTAAATTGATCTGCCAGGATATTGGCAATATCCTTAGGATCAGTTTATTTAATGCCATTCTGTTGTAGCTCAGAGCAAATCTGAGCATTGCCATTTAGATTCTTGACATAGCTATAGAATGCCTTGTGGTTGTTTTTGGAATCTTTGGCAATTTTATTTTCATAACTAGCTTTGGAGGATTTTATGAGGGATCTCAACTTCCTACTGAGGCTGGTAAGAGTTTTTTGCATCCTGGGATTTTCCTCTTTTCTGCAACAGTTTCTTCCTTCTGTTGTATAGTTTGTTTATAGCAGGGGACCACCAGATTGGCTTTTTTTTTTTTGGAGGAGAGCGTCTTGGTTCTATTTGGGATGGCGCGATTCATGCACGAGTGGATGTGCTCGTACAGTGCCTTAGTGGAGGATTCAGCACTCGAACTTTCAGCTCCCGTCTGCATGAGTGTCATGAAGTTTGTCACTTCTGACTTGAGTAGCATGAAGTTGGCTTTGGAGAAGTTTTTTGCAGAGGTTTCCTTCCTGGGGGGGGGTGGGGGTGAGATGTGGATGTCAAGGGTGATTAGCTTATGGTCAGACCTGACTAATGAGGGGGTGACCACTGGTGTGGAGCATCTATCTCCCATGTTGGTAATGACCAAGTCTAGGATATTGGATCCCCTGGTTGGATGATGTATTAGTTGATTCAGGGCATTGGAATTTATGACTTCCAAGAACTGTTGGGAAAAGGTGTTGATTCCCGAGTAGTTTTCCCAGTTAACGCCAGGGTAGTTGAAATCACCCAGTATTAGGGTGTTTGGCTGTATCTTAATATTTTCCAGTATGTTTAGAAAGGTGTAGGGAGAATCTTTGGGCATGGTGGGGGATCTGTAGCAAGCTACAATTTGGATTGCAGTCTTACCTAGTGTTAGTTGTACCTGGAGAATTTTAGATGCATTGTGTTGGGCAACTAGCCTAGAGGTGTGAATATCCTTGGTGAATATGGACAATCCTCCACCTTTAGTGTTTCGGTCTTGGTTTGGTGGCCGAAAAATGTGGTAAGAGTTGTAGCCTGATATTGCAGGGGTGCTCTCTGGAGCCTTGAACCAGGTCTCAGTTACTGCACAGATATCAATGTTCCCCATTTTTAGGAGTGCCTCGAGAGAGTGCATTTTGAGGTTTAGATTTCTAGCATTGAGTAGCATTACCTTCAGATTTTGCATGCTTGTATCTGTTACGGTGGTGGTTTTGTCCTTTGAACCTTAAGGCATGGAGTATAACCATAAAAAGATGTTTTAACATCAATAGTAACAAATAAACCATCTTCCATATAATCAAGGTTAGCAATTTTCCCAAGACAGTCCCTTGCATAATTTGAAACAAGATGTTTACTCTCAAAAAAATCTTATAAGCTATAATTGACCCATTTAGTGTAACTTTAGCCAACTATTTGAACCTTTGGAGATTTCTACTACTATTCCTTCATCGTTTTTAAGTTTTATGAGTGTGTTTAAGTGTTGCTCCCCCTTTTCCAGGTTACATAGAGGTGTATCTGTACTTTTATTAGCTTGCCGGTCTCTATCCCACACTGCTAAGATGGTCTACCAAAAGGAATACAGTTTTTCCATTGCCACCATAATCTTTAAAATGGGAATTTTTTTCCATAATCATATGTGTTAAATTGAGAAGTTCGACAACAAGATGAACTAGCTTGACAAGCATAGTCTAGCTTTCTGGATGAGTACTGGAATACTGTTTTTTATCTCTATGAATGCTAACTATATCAACTGCTTTCAGTCAAGGTGTTTTTTTATACACATATTGTGGCTCTATAAGTGTGACCATACTGCTCAAAACTCTTGCAACTCCTTGTCATCAATTAAGACTTTGCACAGTAGCAAAAGGCTGAATAGTGATATTGTTGCAGACAGTTTGTCACATAACCATCAGTATAAAATCATTATCTGAGTGTTCTTCTATAGTTACACGTTTCACATATATAACAGTGTTACTATTACTGACTCTTGCTGTTTGTTACTAGAATTTGACACGTGCAGTTTTCAAATGTTACAGACATTGAATCCTTCTTACTCCCAGATTGTAATATGTTCTCCCAAAATAAATAATAAAAAAAGTGTATGGAAAAACTCATATTGTTCGAAATTTGACAATTGCATATAATTGTTTAATATTGTTTAATATGTCTAACTGTGTTACTTCTGTTTTTAAACACTATGGTAAGAACTTGCAATTTGTATTCCTTTTTATGCACTATAATTATTGTATCTAGCATATGTCATTTGCAAATACTATTGTAATCTTCCTTGGATCTTTTCTCCCCTGGTCTCCACTGAAAATGGGCTTCTGGCCCAGCCAGACACTACCCAGCTCTTTAAACTGTATTAGTAGCTACAATTTCTGGCATTTTACTTTTAGTACATTGACTCCCAAGATTTAGTGACAGTTTAAGTACATGTTTTAGATCACTTTAATCAGATCTTATAATTTCTGGTAAGTGAAATATCCAGCTCTGAAACTTTTATGCTTGCAACTCCGAGGTAACACAAACCATGGCTAATAGTGCTTTTATACTTTTTTCATAGACCTTATAATCAGTACTTTCCATGTCCATGAAGGCCTTTAAAGGTTTCCCAGTAGGTTGAGCTGAGAGGATTCTGTTCCAGTCACTCTGGTCCCATACGTCTTGATAGGCATACTGCTCAAAAACTATACCCGAAAGCCTTCTTCTTTGATCAGTTTCTTTAATGTTGGAACTGTCTTTGGTGTAGTCATCTCTGACAGATTATGACATGCACACAGCTGTAGTCTACATTTAACAAAATAGCAATGAAACAGAATAGTTCCAACACAAGTGAACTGATGACCAAAATAAGAATACTTTCTTTCTAAACTAAAGTACAGAATACCCAACAAAGTAAGAATAACAGTACCCTTCAAATAACAATCCAGTAGTTTACAGGCTGCCTTAGAGCAACAGCAGTAAGAAGGCTTCAGCATGCAGTGCTACAGTAAGCTCACTGCAGAAGGCTGCATGCAGTGCTACAGTAAGTTCACTGCAGAAAGCCGCATGCAAATATGGCAGCTGGGGGCATAACTAATGCCAATTAATCATGTGCACTTTCCCAGAGCCTTTTACCAGGAATAGAATAGCACAACAGAGTCACTCCAAGACAGGCATCAAGCTCTGCTGCAGTATTTGGGGAGGACAATCTCTACACTGCTATTCAGGATTGTAACTTAAAAATATATTCCATATTCTGAAGCTGTAGGTCTACTGATGTCTGTAACAGCAGCAGGATTGTTAGAACTATAACAGGTAAGTACTGCAAAGCTGTGTGTGTGTGTGTGTGTGTGTGTGTGTGTGTGTGTGTGTGTGTGTGTGTGTGTGTGTGTGTGTGTGTGTGTGCATGTGTGTGTGTGTCTTTAGGTGCCTGTGCAACAGTCCTGCATAGGTTGCTAGGGGGACTCTGCCACAGTTACTACTAACTGCTCTATGTTCATTTTACAGAAGTGTTACTGAGCTACTAATGACTTTTGCTCAGTGAGGCTCTTGCTTGTATGTCTCTGAACTGGCTTTCTATTGTCGTAGCACTACTGAATCTCATCCCTGAAGCCGTGATACTGCTACAGCAACAATTTCTCGTAATAATCCTTTTCTTCCTTACCAGCTCAGCGAGTTTTTCATTTATAAAGGATGCTTTGTTGTCCATTATGATGCATACTGAAATGTGCCCTTATGATTTCCGTACTTGTACCTGAAGGTGACACTGTATAGGGTACACTTCTGTCCACTTTGGGCAAACATTCATAATGAATGGAATTACGTTACAAACAAAAGGACCAGTGTATCCAATCTGGAGTCATTTCTAAGTTTCTCTAGTTTTTCTCATGGATGTTGTTAAGAAAAGTAATACATTTTTTGTGTTCTTCCCATATAATACAAATGGCTGCTACATTTTCAGTGTCAGAATGTATGTTCTGCCACTGCAATATTTTATTTTAAAATCTTTTGTGAGTATGATTTAGGATGCAACTCCCACTGCACTCTGGACAATGTTTCCTAATATATGTAATATATTCCTAATTTGTGGATATCCCTGGATCTAGCCACTGTCATGTTTCATTTTGTACAGCCCTCACTGGAACTGTATGATATTGTTACTCTGACAGAATGGCTATCTGTTTAAAGCACCTGCATTAGCATGCTTTCTGCCTGGAGCACAAGGCACTTCATCATCCTGTATTGTGTGCTCCGTGTGAAACATTTCAGAATACTTGGAGGTGGCACTTGTGGAGCAGTTTTCATCTCACTAAAGAAAAACGAGTTGTTTATGAGCTGTTTGAATGGGAAATACATGTCCGTAATGTTTTAAAAAATTCCCTTTAAAATGAGTGCAGTTGGCCATATGTGTTTTGTAACTAACCACATTAATTAAAGTAAATATGCAAACGAATATATGTCTATATGCATTTTTTTCTAGACATGTCAAGGCTGTAGACATGAAATTGTCTGACATTATATGCAAATCTACAACAACAACAACACATATGGTGATGCCTCACATCACAATTTTAATTGTTTACTGACATCATAATTTCTAAGCACATCAGGAGACTAAGGCATTCATTTAGAAAATTGAGAAGTTCTCTTTCTGAGGTGGGTCCCATGGCCAATTCTCATTTTATGTTGGATCATGTATAACGCAGTTAACATATTTGGCAATCTTCTAAGAAACTTTTTGTAGTTTCATAATCCTCCAAAAGCATTCATCTATGTCTAGATTATGCATTCTGTGCCTTCTTCATATTTCTATGACATTGTGTGACTTATCACACTTCAGCTGTTTTAAGAGGAGCTTTAATTCCCTGGTTCCCTCTATAAATGGGTCTAGCCAATAGGGCTAACTTGTTAAATAAACAAATGGATAGAGAGAGATAAATAAATAAATAAATAAGAACAACTGTTAGCAAATGCATATGTGGCATATTATTTGATACAGATATACAAATGTGCATACACACACACACACACACACACACACACACACACACACACACACACACACACACACACACACACACACACACACACACACACACACACACATACACATGCACACCTGTACATGTGTGTGAGTGATGTTTAAGAAATGTGCAGGGCAAGAACTATGGTCTAATTTAGCTGGCAAATGCAACAAGCAAGCACCTGACTATAAACCTGATGTATTCTGACTGTGTTATTTTAAGGACAAAATGCAAATTATTAAACATAATCGTTGTAATGTATAGTGCAAGAAAGTGCAACAGGTTTAATTTAGTACAAGTAAATGCCTATAACAGGTTCAAAGGTGTTAAGAAGTTGTGTATATATTAACCGATGAGTGTAGTTCTAACCAATTTAGACATTTTGGTGCTATACGGTAGTGTGTTCCTTAAATGACTATTTGCTGTAAATTTAGCGACTTTGTCGTAGCATTATTCACATTTTGATTTTTGTACTGGCTGAAGGTTAGTAAAGATGGGAGTACCATAAAGAAGTGTGGGGAGTAGATAAGTAGTGGCAAGTGTAGTTTTAGTTGCATTGGCTAGAAAGTTATTGGCTCTTAAAGCATCCCTTGTTTTACTGAGCTTTCTTGTGCAATTTTGTATATGCAAGTCGAATTTAAGATTATTATCCGTTAGCCATGAGATGTGACTTCAGTGGCTGTGTTATCAAGGGAGAGGACTTTAAATTTTTTATATTTTTCATGAGTGTTTTGGGGGGGGGGGGAGTAGTAGTTTTTTTAGGGTTGAACATGAATTGTGAGTTCCAAAGCCATTTTCAGTAGCTGTTAAAGCTTCCTGAGTAATTATTTTGGAGGTGTGCCATTTTGTCAGATGTGCAAATGAGTCTGTAGTCATCTGTGTACTGTATTACAGAGGCCTGTTGTGTGGGTGTGGAGGGTGTTGGTGACAATGTTAAAGATGTTAAAGAGGAGTGGACCAAAGAGGATGGAGTGCCATTTTATTGATACCTATTGGACAGGTAGCTTTTAAACCATAGAAGGGTGGTATGAGAGAGACCTAATGACAACATTTGAAATAGAAGTTTGCCATGACACACTGTGTTAGAGGCTTTGGGCAAGTTTAGAGATAAGGAGGAGACTAGTCTTCCTTTATCTCTTGCTTTGACAGTATCTCTATAGATTAGAAGTGCAGTGTTAGTACTATGGGGAAAGAAGGAAGCCATGTAGTGTGTGTGTGTGTGTGGGGGGGGGGGGTAGAAGTTCTTCCTGCAGGACATAGTTTAGTAATTGGATTTGAAAACATTTTTCAAGTATTTTACAGAGGGGAGATAAGATTGCAATAGGTCTAAAGTTAGTAATGTCTGTTGAATTTCCTCCTTTGTACAGAGGGATATAATGTATGACTTTTTCCAGAGAGAGGGAGTGTGGGATCCTTGGATTGAACTATTTATAAGGATTGAGACAAGATAGCCAGTACTGTTGACTGCTATTTTTAAGGTACTCACTTGGAAGGTCATTAGCTGAAGTAGAGTCTGGTTTGAGTCTGAGTAGTTTTATGTAGGATGTTGGCACAGGTTTGAAGGTAAAAGTGGATGTGGTGATATATGGTGGTTGGCAGGGTTAGGATTAGATGTTGGGGAATCCTTGGTTAGAGATGCCAGACTGTCTATGAAATAAGAATTGAATTGTATTGTTATTTTGAGGGAGTGGAGTTAGGATTGTACTTTTGGCCAGGATGCAAAATTTCTTTAATGGCTGCCCAGAATTTTGTAGGGTTGTATTTACAATTATTCTGACAGTTATTGTAGTATAGTTTTTTGTCTTTTTATTTGCTTTTTAATATGATTGTGAAACATTTTGATGTTTTTAAGATATTGTGGTGTTTTATATGTATCCCATTCTTTTCCTGCTTTTTCTCTATCCTGCATTAGCATTCTACTCTTTTTGGATAGCCAAATATAGCATGTTATAGGCTATTATACTGATAGCCACAGTATAATAACATGTGCTACATAATTGTCAATTCTGTTTTCTCAGCAGCCTCATATGGACATGCACAAGAAAATGTCAGGATAGTAATAAGTAAGTAATCACGATATAAAAGTGGAAAATAAGGATCTTTTACCTTGCGTCCCTCACTGAACCAAAAGAGACGGGAAGCAGTGAAAGAAAGAAAACAAGCAAGCAAGCAGTGGCAGTCGTGCAACAGGTAGCACACTCACCTTTGATGCAGATAATGGTGGGTTCTATTCCCACACCAGGTGGAGCAATTTCTGACACTGCAGTGCAGCATAAGGGGGATGTTGTACTCCTGAATACGCTATCCTTTGGATGAGACTTTAAACTGAGGCCCCATCTGCTTGAGTTGGTGGTAGTTCAAGTTGATGTAAAAGATCCTATGTCACTTATTAAGAAGAGTAGGGGTCATTTATTTGTATGCAAACAGAACTCTTATTTGCAACATATTTACATATTTACAAATATAAATCTGTTTACGCATATTCATAATTTCCTTTACAAATCATACTAAATTTTCATCCCTGTTACACCCCACTCCTTTTTCATAACCATCTGATTTTACTTAATATTGTGGCTAAAACCCTTGTACCATTAAACATAATTTCATCTATTTTTTATTCTATATAATGTGCATGACATAAAATAACTTTTTATCTATTATTTTAACATATTCTTTACTTCTATTCTTATAATATCCGTATTTAATCATGTCCATGTTTATTTTATCCACTTCTTTTATATCTTCAAAAACATCTTCTTTATATAGTTTTCCCCATCATGTTTTACTCTCATTCTTTTCAAAAATGCATGTTCTGTAGTTTCATCTTCTTGACAATGTAAACATATTCTGTTACTTTTCTTTTCATATGGCATATTTCCTTTTACTGGTAATTTATCTATTACCAGTCTCCACAAAAATCTTGACGTTATACTTTCTGATTGCATAATTTGCTTCTTATTTTTATAGCTTTAATTTTTTTCATCTGTTAGATTTTCCCATGGTTTTACATAGCAATGTTTTATCATTATATTATTGTACCATACTTTTCTTTTGCAATATAATCAGTTTTTATTTTCCACAAAAATATTTTTTTCTTGGTAACATTTTATGTCATTTATACTCTCTTGTTCTGTTTGACGTTTTTACCATACCCTGAAATTTAATATACTTACCCTTATATAATTTTACTACTAATTTCTCATATTTTTCATCTATCCACTTTAACCATTAGTACAAATTTAATGAATCAACTTACACCACTCCTGTAATTAACTCTAACCACCTTCATTTTTATTTGCATACAAAACTCCCGTTTTTACTGGGTTTAATCAAGAACCTCATATAATGTGGCTTGATAGCTCAGATAGTGCAGTGTTGGACTCAGAAAACAAAGTTCATTTATTTATTTATTTATTTATTTAAATTTGTTGACCGGGAGTGTCCGACTGGACGTGGGTCCATTTTCAGCAGAGGCCCGGGGAGAAAAGCTCCACAGTAAAATAAACAGACAGTAGTTACATTGGATTACATAGCGATTAACAATTTAACATAGAAATTACTTACAACATATTTACAGATGAAGAACATAGTACATCAGTAGACAACTAGAATCTTTATCTGTGAAGTACATAACAGGCATTAACAAATGTAACAATGAGAAGTTCCTGCTGTATAATAAGTACTAGGCTTATGAGCATCTGAGCTTGCTATAATCAAGGTAGTTAGTGGAGTGGAAAGAAAGGTAGTAGTTGGATGGGGTGGATGATATTAGAGTGGGAGTTGCAAGGGCATAGCCAGCATGTTTTAGGTGCGCTTTTAATAAAGTTTTGAAGTTGGTGCATGATGGTACGGAGGTAATTGTGGGTGGGAGTGAGTTCCATAATTTGGCTATGGCGCAAGAGAATAGTGCTTCACCAGCAGAGTTAATGGCTTTAGTGATCTGCAAGTGATTTTTGTTGCTGGATCTTAGTGGTCTGGTGGTGCGATAGGGTTGGAGTAGATTCTGGAGGGATGGGACATTTAGTGGATGGTTTACTAGTTTGTGGGCGAGTGAGAGTTGATACCACTGAAGGAGGTGAGGGAGTTCAAGCCAGCCCAGTTCAGCAAGTGAAAGACAGTGGTGACTACGGTAGGATGCCCCTGTGGCGAATTTGGTGATTTTGTTGTAGCAGGTCTCTAGCTTGTTTAGATCACATTGCCTTAGGTTGGTATATACTGGAGAGGCATAAAGTAGGGTGGAGATAAGGTGGGAATTTGCTATTGAAATCTTTGCTGCTTTGGTGAGAAATTGTTTATTTCTGTATAATGCTCCTAGTTTTTGTGGACTTTTTTTATGGTCATGGATATGTGAATGTCAAATTTTAGTTTATTGTCTATTTGCACTCCTAGCAATTTGGTGTGTTCAGTTGGGTATATAGTGGTGTTGTCTTTTGCTGTGATGTTAAAGTGAGAGTTGTTTTGAGTATGTTTGGTGGGTTGGAAGATGAGTAGTTTAGTTTTGTTTGGGTTGAGTATTAATTGGGCATCGGATAACCATGTTTCAACAGAGGAAAAGGCGTCCTGTGTGACTTTTTGCAGTTTGGGTAGGGACTGGGCTGAGTAGATGATGGTCGAGTCATCTGCATATTGGATGAGTGTGCCATGTTTGGTGGCAGAGGCTAGATTATTGGTGTAAACAGAGAAGAGTAGGGGTCCAAGGATGGATCCTTGGGGAACCCCTATGGAGACAGGTAGTTGGGGAGATATGTCATTCTGCCATACAACGGATTGTTGGCGGTCAGACAGGTAACTCTGAAACCAGTTGGTGACTGATTGTGAGAAGGATAGGTTATTGAGGTTATAGATAGGTCTAGGAAAGTAGCAGAGGAGAGATAGCCATTGTTTTTATGCTGAAGGATAGTGTTAGTAAAGGAGAGTAAGGCAGTGGTGGTGCTATGGTTTGGTCGGAAACCATGCTGTGTACTGGAAAGGAGGTTGTTAGTAAGGAGGTAGTCTGAGACCTGAGAGTGTATGCATCTCTCTAGTATTTTGGAGAGTGGAGAGAGAATAGCTATGGGGCAGTAATTGGTTAGTTCTGCAGAGGGTCCGCCTTTGTGGAGGGGAATTATATGTGAGACTTTCCACAATGTGGGAATGTAACTTTCTGACAGAGATCGGTTAATCAAGATGGATACTGGGTAGGCCAGAGCATCAGCTATGATTTGTAGGTATTCACTTGGGAGGCTGTCTGCTGCTAATTTGGTGGGTTTAAGTTTAGTTAAGAGTTTTTTTATGTTGGAGGTAGGTACAGGAGAAAAAGAGAAGGCAGTGGGGAGATTACTAGTCGAAGGTGTGGGTTGGAGGGGAGGGGGGTTGTGTTGTTTAGCTAGTGATAGTATGGTTTGGGTGAAGTGTGTGTTGAATGAATTAGCAATATTTTCTGAGGAGTGAGGGATGTTAGGAGGAGGGGTACTGACTTTACCTTGGTGGAGGATGGAGTTTATGGAGGACCAGAATTGTTTGGGGCTGTGTTGTGAGGAGTCTAGGGCAGACTGGTAGTATTGGAATTTGTCCTGTTTTATTAGCTTTTTGACTCTATTGCGTAGTTCTAGGAATTTCTGTCTAGCTGCGGGGGTTTTGGTTTTGCGTCAGTGCTCCCAGGCTTTATCCCTGTTTTTCATTTTTGACTTAGTGGTTTTCTGTAGCCATGGGGAGGGTTGTGCTTTGGTTCTGGAAAATCTTATGGGGCATGGTAATTAAGGATGTTCAGGAAGGTAGTATTAAAAATTCAACTCGCCATCTAGACTGAGGTACTTTAGAGCATGCCAGTTACATTCTTTGAGGGATGAGATGAATGTGAGTGGGTTAAAGTTTATTTTTTACGATTTGACGATATATGACAGGTTTAGCTTGGTACAGGTATTTTTGAGTAGGAATGTTGGGGAGTGATCACTGAGGCTATCTGATAAGCAGCCTGTTATATATGACTGGGGGTTCTTACTGACTAGTATCCAATCCAGGGTAGTGTGCTTGCTGGAGTTTTTATTTATCCTTGTTGGTGACTGGACTAGTTGGGTGAAGCCATGAAGGTGTACATGATGGGTTGGATTGTTGCCAGAACAGGATTGCCAGTCAATATTGAAATCACCTAAGATGATAGTTTCTTGGGGGAGATGGTGGGTAGACCAGCTGAGGAGGTTTTCTAGTGGAGGGATGTTTTGGCCAGTTGGGAAGTAGCATCCAATTACGTTGATGGTTTTGTTATGATTAATTTTGAGGTTGGTATATATTATTTCTTCATTGCCTATTTGTGGAGCTGATGATTTTAAGATCTGGATGTTTAGATGCTGTTTAAATATTATAGCTACACCACCTCTTTTGTTTAGCCGGTGTAGTCTTAGTATGCCGTAACCTGTAGGGAGTATTTGCTCACTGGTAATGTGAGGTTTTAGCCAGGTTTCTGTCAGGATGACTATATCTGGGGAGTACAAGTCTATGGTGGCATGGAGTTCATGGACTTTGTTGGATATACTTCTAATATTTAGGCTTAGTAGAAGGAAGTCACTTGGCTTTCTATTGGCTGTAATATGGGAGAAGTTGTGGTTTCTAGTCTGATTATGAGGATTGGGGTTGGAGATGGTAGGGCCAGGGTTGGGGTGGATGTCTCCACTTAGGGCTAGTTTTGATATGCATGAGATTATTAGTTTTCTCAGTTTTTGAATGTGTTTGTTTATAAAGGAAACTTTATGATTATGCTCTGTGGGTAATAGGTATGGTGGGAGGGTTACTATGTTAAGTTGTAGGGATGCTTTACGTTTGAGTAATATAGTTGGTAGAATATGTGGGGATGCATAGGGATGGTTCTTGAGCTGGTGGGAGGGGAGCTGAGTATGGGTGAGACATGAGTGGTGGTGTGAGTAGTAGTACAGTGGTAGTGGTTGAGTGGGGGAATGATGGAGCTTTGGTAGGATGTAAGATATGCAAGGAGAGTGCATGCAGTGAGCAAAGGAAAGGTATGCTTGTACATGTTAGTTGAGGAGGTGTGATAGTAGAGGGAATATGAAGGAGGTAGTGTTGGGTTAGCGCTGTGGTTGGCTATTGGAAAGATGGGAGGGTTTGAGTGCAATAAAGGTGGGACCACTGGGGGCGGGAGGGAATAGGGGGCAGGGTGGGGAGCGAAGCGGGTAGAGACCCTGTTAGGTTCTTGTATGAGGGGCTGGAAACAATCTCAAAGCAAAGACAAGTATGTGTTAAGAAACAATCACAATTGACCAAGGACTGCTCTGAAACTGTAAGTCTTTTCTTAATTTCTCAGGTGGAAAAACAGGATAACCTTGTATCAGTAGGCTACTGTGGTCAGAGTTTAAATTAACAAACACACAGTATTGATCAGTAATGGATACTATTTGCTAACAGAAGGGAATAAGAGAAAGTGGAAGAAGTGTGTGTGTGTGTGTGTGTGTGTGTGTGTGTGTGTGTGTGTGTGTGTGTGTGTGTGTGTGTGTGTGTGTGGTGGGGGGGCTGCTTACAGCCAAAGCAGAGTGCTCTCCAGGGGAAAATGAGGATTGTCTCAAACAGGTAGACACATACTCAAAGTTAACTGTAGCTGTTTGCAGACAGTTCAGACCTGGACTGCACTTTTCTTATAAGAATGATAAAGGTGGTACTGCAGTTGAATACTTAAGAGTGGTGTTAGGTCTAGAAAAGAAGAGTACAGAGAGGAGTAAGCACTTTTAGTTTAAATCTCACGTAATCCAGTGGTTGTCTTTCAAATGCCCTAATGAATGTAGTCAGAAGTGAAAACATACTTGCTAAGTATGTTATTTTCCCATCAGTACTGAATTTATCAAATAAGCCTTTTTTCTGAATGATAATTTATATGTTGTCCAGAAAAAACAGGTTCCTCTATCATGAAGTAATGATGAACTGAATTATACTTACATCTTTATTCCCAAATGTTATACTTAACACAGAAATTTCATTCACTGTAAAATATATGCCTCCTGTCTTTATTACAGTACCTAAATCTTTACTTTTCTCATTATTTAAAGCTATCCCCATCCCCTCTAGATATGAGATTAAGGTCTCCTATCATGGTTTTCACTTCATCTTTTCTATTCATAATATCATTCACAATTTCTCTATCATTAATAATTTTTGACAACCCTCCCTTTTTACTATATGCACATATACACTATCTTCTGTAATATTTTCCATTTTAATTTCAAATCTCTTGCGTTGTATTCATAAAGCTCTTATAATCATTATTATTCAATACTATTGGTCTCTTGTTTTTTAATTGTCTTCTGTCTTCCTTGTTACATATGAATTGAAGTATTCCACTACATAATTCTTTATACAAAAAAACCTTCATTTAACAATTCATTCAAAATCTTAAAAAAAAATAGTTTTGCCAATACCTTAAATTTTTATGCATTTCATACCGTATTCTATCTGGTCCTGCAGCCAAATCTGTATGTACTTGTCCTAATACTTTATCTAGCTCATTTAAAGAAATTGTTTTTAAAACTGTTTATTCTTTTTTTCTGTTAACTCTTTTACTTTCCATGTTTTTTCACTATCTATTTTTTCTTTAAACATTTTTGTACATATTGTACTGTACTATTTCCCCATCGGGGCTAGCCCAGTGGTGTAAACTTTGGCTCTAGATGATGATCACTGTCAAAATGTAAAAATGGAAAAAAGAGGTTGTGTTTGGATGGACTGTACTACACTACTCATAGTCTTTTCCTGAGTTCTTTTTATTTCTCCTTTTACATTTTTATTTCTCTCATCATACTACCATCTTCTTTTACTAAGTTGCTTAAGTAACGCAATAGTTCTTGTCTCTTTCCTTGTAAAAATATCTTTGCTCATATAAGAATTCTTATATTTTATCTTGATTTTTCCATCTAATTCTTTTACTTTGTCAAAGTATTTTCTATCATTATGTTCTAAATCTTTCAATGCATTGTTGTTATATGTTCTTTTATATTTTTCTTTCTCTACTTTTCTCATATCATATTGTCACTGTAAAAACATTTTTTATATTTTTACTTAAATATCATCCACCATTTGGACCAGTTTTTATTAAATGTTCTCCTGATGATATGATCTTTCCATAACTATATTACCAATCTCTTTCCTTCTTCGTTACATGCTTTCTCATTTATCCTTTTTATTTAATTTACTATTTTTATATATATTCCTTCTTTTCCTTTATCACTAGACATACTGCAAGTTGGTCAGAAAGTCCTGTTTCAGCTACCTCCCCTTCTCTTATAGCTAAACATTCTGATACTATAAAATAATCTGTTTCATTTCTATATATACCCCTTTTGTAAGTCCATGAATTTTTGTCCCATTTTAACTTACCGCATCTTATAACTTCAAACAGTTTTCTTATATCAGTTCTTTTATTTTTACACTTGCCTCTTAAATCACAAAGTCTACAGCTATTGTAATATTCATATTTATCACTACAATAATAAAACAGTAATAAATAAAAAGGCCCCCAAAACTCACAAAAGCCATTGCTGGAAGCAGACCAAAACAGAAGAGAACAAATAACCAGCAAGGCCACCATGACCATAAAAATATATATATATATATACTTTATTAAAACTTGGATTTAAAATAAATCACATCACAAATCACAGAACTGCTAAGCATTACAACCAATGATATCATAGATTCAATTTCCTCCTTCTTAAAGCTGGTTTTAAACAAATATTAGCATTTATGCCCAGATACTTATTAGCTTGTAGTTTAAGTATCCATTTTAGCTCTAAACTCTCTATATAGTTATTTAAATCACCACCTCTGGGGCTGACCCTCACACATTTGTAAAACCCTGAAGGAGAGCTTATGTCCAGGATTCTCATTAATATGCATAGCCAAAGCATTATTTGTGTTATTCACTTTAATATCATACATATGTCTTAAAATTCTAACTTTTAATTTCTTCACAGTCTTCCCCACATAAAAACTGGTGCACACATAGCATATAGCTAAATAAACAACATATGCTGTTTGACAATCTGCATAAAACCTGGGTTTAGAAATGAAGTCAAACATGGGGTGTTTAAAGAATTGTTGTTTTGTGATGACTGAACATACTTTACACCTAGAACAAGGAAAGGTGCCTAATCTCTGAGAGATATTTCTTTGTGGGAGTAACCTAGAACCGCAAAGCAATTCTTCCAGATTATTGGAGTTCCTAAAACCAAACCTTGGTTTGCAACCTATAATTTCTGCTGTCTTGGAATCTGTAGTCAACAGTTTCCAGTTGTTACTTATGATCTCACTTACTGGAGTCACATCATTTGTAAATTTGGTCAAGAATCTCTTCTCATATTGTGAGAAAGACTTTCTCTCTCTTTCCCTAAATGCACAGCCATAGCCATCAGAATAATAAGGTTTAGCTATGGTACCTTTCAAAACCTGCTTACTAATAGACTCTACATATTTTTTATTACAGCCTGTGGCTCAAAATTGATCAGAAAGTAACTCCATATTCTTAACACATTCGTCATCTGCGGTAGATAGCCTAGATATTCTAGAAAATTGGTCTTTAATAACATTAGGAAACACATATCCAGAATGCATACTTTCATGCATTAAAATACTATTTTTCCAGCATGTTTTCCTGTATAACATAGTGTCAGTTCAGCCAGAGACACCCTTACACAATTTAATGTCCAAAAATTCAATATTAAATTGAGATACTTTGAATGTAAAACTTAAAAAAGTCATTGCCAGTCCATAAAAGAAAAATGTCCATAAAATGACGATAACATTTGATGTAATTGGAGTATACAGCATTATTAAAAATAAATTTCTTCTCGCAGTAGTACATCATAACGTTGGCATATGAATTTGCACATGGGGTGCCTATTGTGACACCCCATTTTTGTAAGTAAATGTCTTGACCAAACATAAAAACATTATTGTCTAACATTAACTCCAATAAAGTACATATAAGCATCTATTAAATACAAAGAGAAACACAAAAAATATGCCTTACTTTAAGATAGATGTATTTACGGTATTTGCAAATTCTTGGTAAGACTTGACCATACCAACTTGTTGTCTTGGCATAGAAGCTATGTCTGTATTCAAGAGAAATTTATCATACACTGGGATGAGATGTAGAAAATGGTGATTAATAATTTGAAGTATGTTTCTTGTATTAAATCATCGGTACATTAATGTACTGCATCTTGGAATAAGAGCCCTTTGGAATTAGTTCCAATTATAGCATAGTAATAAGTACATAGAGTAAATTCTTTAATCAGTCCAATATCAGATGACTTTCAACAGTACCTTTGGTACAAGCTGTACTAGGTGTGATGTTTTCTGTAATTAGGTGATTTAAGAAATGTATGTCCCTGTTTTTGAATATTTTATGCTGCCTTCTTCAGGGTACTCACCCAGTTCTGCCTATAATTAAAACACTTAATTAGCTTTTATATTAAAACACTATTAGTTTTACATACAGTACAAAAACTGGTACCTGTTTATTTAACAGTGAGTGAAACCCACTAAATAGAAATTGACTAACTTGCCTTGAGATTGTATGACCTCACAAATCATCAATGGCACAGTTGCAATAACCCCTGCATGAAGCTGCCCCTTTTTAGAGTCAGTTTCACTTAATCAACACCATTTTCACATTTCATATCCTTTAGCATTCCTTTGTGAAGCACACCAGATCATGCTGTCAAGATTTTTGCCTTTCAGAGAAAATGCTTGTTTGAGATTAAGAGGGTTAAACAGTAGCTCATGCAAACCATATTTAGTGCTAATAAGTAGCCAGCGTAGAATATTATCAAGGCCTAAAGAAATAGTGATTTGTAGCTTTGGATATGGCTGATAGAAATTGGTCTGTGGTAATTTTAATGGGGACGTTTGAGGGATGAGGGAATAATTGAGGTGTTGGAGCGAGTAAAATTGGAGCTAAATTTATCTGCTAAAATATTGTCTATTTCCTTGGCAACCGAACAGGCAAAATTATTGTAGACAAGCTCAGAGTGCAGTTGAGTGTTGCTTCTTAGCTTGCAGAAATATAGCTGAAGACAGATTTATTGTTAACTTTTTTATGGACATGGTTACCCACCATTCATATTCCACTTTATACTTTCTAATGGTACATTTAAGATTTTTGTTAGCCTGCTTGAGTAATTTTTAGAGGTGGGACGATTTATTGTATGAACTGATTTTCTTTCTTTTGTTAAACAATTCATTTATACAAGTATTCGAGCATGAAGTTTGATCTTACATTTCCTACCATATTTGGAGAAGATAGGGAGGAATTCCGAATGCAGCATTTTAGGTATAAGTGGAAATCAGTGAAGCAAATGACAACTTTAGCAATATGGGTCAGTATGCGTCATGTTACTTGGGTCGTTTATGAGTTAGAATAGGTCTGAGTTTGAAAAAATCCTCCCAAAAACAGTGGTGTTTACAATGGAGGAACCACCAATTTTAAAGAAGAACATAATGGATTTGTGGTCATATTTAACTAGGGAGAGAGGAGACTCAATGGTGGGGTACAAGTAAGATCCATGTTTTTGAGGACAATATAGAGGATATTGGGGACTGTAGTGAGAATATTGACAGTTTGTTCATGAGACTTAGTACTAACAAAGTCTAGGAAGCACTGAGTATATTTATTATTGATTGTATGGGTTTGCCAGGTAATGGTTTTGTTAATTAAAGTCAACTTGGATAGTATTATTGGGTTGAACAGCAATTTTATCTAAAGTGTTTAGGTAAATGCCATGGTGAAAAGGAGAAACAGAGGATGATCTGCAGCTGGCAGTGATGTGGTAAATAGATTAATTCAGTGTAACTTAGATCTGTAGACATCCTAGGTATGGCTTATGAGGGATTTACTGTAAGAAAGCAGGGTCCCTGATAAATGCAGACAGTCACTCACAGTTACCAGTGGGCATGAAAGCACTGAACCAGGTATAGATGGAGTACTATATCATAGCAGTGAAACCACATATCTGTATTTCCAGTGATACAGATATGCTTACAATGTTAGAAGGGCCATATGTTTGAATACCTTTTTATTAAGACACTTGTCATCAGCAGAGCTACTCTGATATATCATCTAAATTAGAAATAATTTTACTGTAATGTCTAGGAGATGGATTATACCTTAAATGGCACTATTGGATTACTAAAAGCTTTAGACAAAATGAGCAAGCTATGGTGAGAGAGATGCAAACCATTTCTGATGAAGCCAGAAGACATGTCAACCATGGTCTCCCTTGCTGACACGTTAGATCCCCATAGAATGATGCCAGTGACTAAAACAGTTGTTGGATCCAGTTGTTTGTTATTTTATCATTGAATTGTGGCATCGGTTTTGGAGATGGCAGTGTACTACTCAAGACCAGGATTTTTCTGGCTTGGACTCCTGCATGGCAAGCATCATCATGTCTTGCATGTCTTTCTGGATAGAGCACTTGCAATCATTCACCCCTGCTAGTTACCATGAGTATGTATGATGGAGGGAACCTTCTTACCTCATTGATCCTAGCATTGGAATGACAGATAATTATCACCTTTGTGTTTATCCAGCCAGGTGAGAGTGGAGTCTGTATATCTCACTATGGCATCACCTTGCCCAAAACACTGCGGTGGCTGTGGATTTTATGGACCTTAAAGGCTTAGGTTCACAACCCTGGCAGTTCCTGGAAAGAGTATATGAACCGGTTGTGGGTATGAGTGTAATACTGTGAGTTAGATGCTGAATTTTCTTAGTGTATTTTTTAAAAGGGAGGGAGAGACCTAACAGGAACAAGACAAAACCTTTATTTTATTTATTGTAAAAGAACTGTTAAATGCATATGTTTTCTCTGTTGTCATCTCTTTCTTGTTCATTAGTATACCTAGGATGATCTCATTAACTCGCCCTATCCTGTTGGAGTTTGCATCAGTATGCCTAGTCAGAGATTCATAAGAATTATATGCTGATGAGTTTGTAGTGCAGTCTAACATCTTCATTCTTTTGCTACGTGTGTTTTTGTGTATGTTTTTAGATGTTCTTCGTGTTTCACTGTTGCAGTCGTTACGCTGGCAGGCTACCCTCAGTAGGCCTGAATTCCAAAGTCTAGGTCCGGCGTCGGTTGCTGTCGCCTCTTCCCTGATGTCAGTGTGCCAGGGATATAAAAGATGCAGCCGATGCCATTTTCTTCAGTCTTTCTAGCCGTGCGGTACCTGAAGCATAAGCAGTTCGCAAGTGCCGGTCGGCCGACTCCTGAGATTTTCCTGTTCGAATTTCAGATCCGAAGTCTTCATTAAAAGCTAAGTATCCCATTGGGGAAACTTTTTTCTTGCTCCAGACCAATGTCAGAAAAAGTTAATAATTGTATTTCTTGTGGGAAGCAAATACCTCATAAGGACTTTCATTCTTACTGTATTCCTTGCCTAGGCCCTGACCACGACGTTGCTAGTTGTCGGTCTTGTGCTAGATTTAACCAATGCACTATTAAGCATCGGTACAATTTTGCATTACACTATTTTGGCAGAAGATTTAATTATACAATGTCGTCGGACAGCCATCTGACTACCGGAATTCACAAGAAACACAAAGAAAAAGAAAAGGACAGGCATCCGAGGTCTAAAACCGATGATGAGGCTTCTTCTAAGCCAGTCGCCGGTTCGCCGGTTCTCAGTGAGTTGCCTTCGCAGCCCCTGACACCCACTACTTTAGACCCGCAGGCCGTTACCAACTCCCATGTGGAGTCGCCTAGGCTGCCGGAGGCTCAAGGTATTGGACTTTTGGAGACTATTCCCTCAGATGGGTCCGGAGCCGCTGAGCAGGCATCGGCTTCTGAGGGTGTTTTCAGACCAACTCAATTATACATTAAAATGACTTCAGCTTCAAAGGCAAAGACTAAAGCACCCTTAAAGACAAAGAAACAAGTACAACAGTCTCATGGACAGGCTTCCATGCCCAAAAAACAGATGCTCAAAATGGCCAAAGACTTAATTACTTTGATCAGGGGTTCCCATCCCCCACCTGATAAAAGGCCTAGGCAAGAGACAGAATATGAATCTTCAGATCAGGTTTCCATTTCATCTGATTCCTCTTCTGATCAGAAATACTCTCTTCCTCCCTATGAGGATTCTGATGCTGAAGAATCTATCCCTTCAGCCTCTCCTCCTGAGGATTACTCTTTTGGGGAAACCTTGCATACCATAAGGGAGCATTTCCACTGGGAGAGCCAAGATTTTTCAGAATCTAAGAAAAGGCTTAGAGACTTCCTTTTACTACCACAACACAGGCCCCTAGCTATTCCACCTGTGTTAGACATTGTTGATGATGTATTTTCAGAATCCAGTCTGACCCCTGACTCCTTACCTCCAGCTCCAGTTAAACTGGACAGGTACTACAAGGTTCCTGACTCTCATAAATTCCTTTTCAAAAACCCTGCTGCTGACCCAGAAACTATTGCTCAGGGTCCCAAAGGGGTCAAGGCTTCCGCTGCAAAAAACCCTACCCCCTCTGACAGGGATTCTAGGGCATTGGACAGATGGGGAAAAAAGATTTACGCTACCTTGGCTATAAGGGCTTTAAAATGTCAGTTTCATATGCTCAAATATCAGCAATATATTATGTCACTGCTTAAACAGAAAATGTTGACAAATTCTGAATGTGCAGAAAACAAAGAAATGCAGGATTTATTGCATGCAGCTGAACAAGTTGGAAAACATACTTTGCAATGTGGTTTTGATTCTTTGGAGGCCTCCTGCAGAGCCGCTGTTATGGGTTCTGTCATCAGGAGGCATGCTTGCTTAAAGGAACAAAGTCTGCCTGATCATTTCAAAGCAAAATTATTAGATGCCCCATTACAGCATGATACTTTGTTTGGTGTTAAAGCAGAAGAGGTGTTAAAGAAAAAGGAGAACAAAGCTAAATCTATGCAAACGGTTAAGGATTTCTTACAGGTTCAGCCTCCAAGATTTAGCAGACACTGGCCTACAAAGAATTGGTCCTTTCCAGTGTCAGACAGACCACAAAGGGGCAGATACAGATGCCCAAGTGGCAGATACCAGCCCCAAGGTTCGTACAGGTCTAAACAATGGGGTGCTTCTACCTCCAAAAGTGGAGAAGACAAATCATAGCCATACAGGAAACACTCCCAATGACTTCCCCCTGCCTGCACCAAGCACTTATCTTCTGGCAGCACCTTTCGGGGGAAAACTAGCACTTTTTTCTCAAAACTGGCGCATAATAACCTAGGACAAATGGGTCCTAGACATAGTGTCACAGGGCTACAAGTTTCACTTCCATACCCTGCCAAGGACAAACTGTTGGTCAGACCTGCCAAAACATCAATGGGCAGAGGCACAAAAGCAAGTCTCATCCCTCATGGACATGAGGGCCATTCAACAAGTACCAGAGCAAGAGCAGGGACAAGGATTTTATTCAAGACTGTTCTTGTTACCAAGAAAGGACAAGACCTGGAGACCAATACTGGACCTATCTATTCTAAATACATTTCTGGATATACCAAAATTCAAAATGTTGACTCTACAGCAACTTCTGCCCATGCTGGGCAAGAAGGCTTGGCTTGTGACTTTAGACCTAAAAGAGGCATACATGCATGTCCCAATCAGACAAACATGCAGAAGATACCTGAGATTCAAAGCTGGCTCAATGCATTACCAGTTCTCTGCACTGCCCTTTGGCTTATCTGCTGCACCCAGGGTCTTCACAAAGTGCCTGGCACCAGTAATTGTATTCTGCAGACAGAGGAATACAAATATATCCTTACTTGGACGACTGCCTCATTCATGCAGAGAACAGGGACATTCTACTACAGCATCTGGTCTTTGTAAAGAGATTTCTAACAGGCCTAGGGTACACAGTCAACGAAAAGAAATCAAAACGAGTACCCTCTCAAGAGATAATATTCCTGGGTGCAAGCTTAAATACAACTGCCCGGATGGCTTATCTCACGCCAGACAAACAAAGGCAACTGACTACCTATTTCAACCTGTTGGCAACAAAGGCCCAGTTATCTGCAAGAAAAATTCTGCAGGCTTTGGGCTTCATGGCATCCTGCATTCTACTAATTCCATATGCAAGACTGCATACGAGGAAACTTCAATAGTACCTAAAAAGTGTTTGGACTCAACATTGCCACAGCCTGGAAACAATAATTACCCTCATTCCCTGCCTGCAACAGGAGTTTCGTTGGTGGACGAAGGCTTGTCACTTGAACACGGGACAGCCATTCACTTTACCCCCAGCCAGGCAGACATTAACAACGGATGCATCAGATTATGCCTGGGGGGCCCACATGGCAGGAAGATGTATTCAAGGCACATGGTTTGCAAACCAAATGCATCTACATATCAATCAAAAAGAGATGCTAGCTGTTCAGAATGCCCTGACAGCCTTCAAGGACCTGCTTCATCCGGGACAACTACTGATAAAGACAGACAACAACACGGTCATGTGGTATATAAACAAGCAGGGAGGCACTCATTCTTGCCCCCTTTGCAGACTAGCCATGACTTTGTGGGACACAGCATTGACTTACCAAGTACATCTGCAGGCACAATTCCTACCAGAACAGATAAATACTCTGGCAGACGATCCCCACGAGTGGAAATTGGATCCACAAGTCTTCAGCATGATAACAAGGAAATGGGGATATAGATCTATTTGCCTCTCCTCACAACTACCAACTAAAAAGATTCTGCACAAGGACTTATCACAGACAAGCATGGAAAGTGGACGCCCTATCTTTCAGCTGGAAAAGCTTAGCAGTATATGCCTTTCCTCCACTGCCTCTCCTCCCCAAGGTACTCCTAAAGGTCAGACAAGAGAAGCCAAAGATGATACTGATTGCCCCAAACTGGCCCCGCCAGCACTAGTATCCAATCCTAAGGAACCTGTCTCAATGCCCGGCTTGGACCTTGCCTCAAATACCTCATCTAATATCCCAACCAAACAATCAGATCCTGCACAGCCAACTAAAGACCTTAAATTTGGCAGCATGGCAGATAATGTCGTGATACAAAATGCACCTCTCACTAAAGCTGTAATGGATGTAATTTTGGAGGCCAGAAGGCCTAGTACCAGAAAATCTTACGCTGGAAAATGGAAGAGATTCTGTGCTTGGAACCAGGCACAAAGAATTGACACAGCTGTACCAAATATTCCTCAGATTTTGCAATACTTAACTGAGATGCTGGACAAAGGCCTATATTTTTCATCAATTAAAATTCATGCCTCTGCCATTTCGGCTCATTACAATACAGAGCCATCAATCTTTTCTCATCCTTTGCTAAGGCAGTACCTCAGAGGAGCCAAAAACTTAAGGCCTCCAAGGAGATGGGACTTCAATTATGTTTTAGAAAAATGCAACACAATTTCTAGATTTCTTCAGAACATCAAACTAGGTGTGTCACATCAATCATGCATACAATGATATACTAACTAGCTTAAATATAAAATAATTTATAAAAATTTATTTACTATGTAATGTGATGAAAAAACATCTTGTAGATATCGGGCTTTTGTTTTTATCTAAATGTCAAATTTGAGGTACAAATTAAATGATGGAAAGACATTTCAGTCCAGGTGTTAAGATGTTGGAAGATTTAACACACTATGTAATGCAGGAATGGGTGACCAAACACATCAGATAAAGATGCCTGTTTGTTTACAAGGCAGGGGGAATCACAGAGAGACTTATATAAGAAAACAAAAAATCAATGAAGATGGCAAGAATAATAAGTAGGGTACCACCGAAGTGTGGATGCTGCAACTAGTTCAACAAGACATGTAGTATATTGGAATGACTGATAGATTTCTAAAAAAGAATGTATGATCACTTATACTGTATTAAATGTTGCATTTGGTGGATTCAGGAGCTTTTGTGTGTGACATGTTTTAGAAAAACTCACCCTGCCTCCATTTGAGCCAGCCGCTACAGCTGATATAAAGTTTTTATCTTAGAAAACAGCTCTGCTCCTAGCAATAAGCTCTGCAAGATTAGTCTCAGAGCTACAGGCACTCATGGCTGTGGAACCTTTTATCATTTTTTTATCCAGACAGGGTTTCTCTGAGGACAAACCCAACATTTATGCCTAAGGTAGTGTCCAGTGTGGCCCTTAACCAAACTATTCATCTGCCTACTTTTTATCCAAACCCACAGAATAAGGAGGAGAGAATTCTGCATTCTTTGGATATACAGAGACAGCTACACTTCTACTTGGACAGAACAAAAGCTTTCAGAAAGACAGAGCAACTACTAGTGGCATATGCTGCAGGATCACAAGGAAAGGCTATCTCAAAGCAGACTATTTCAAAGTGGATAAGCCACTGCATTTGTTTCTGCTATTCACAACATGGCAAGCCAATGCCTAAGGACATTAGGCCACATTCAATTAGAGCAGCAGCCACTTCAGCAGCCTTCCTCAGGGGAGTACCAACCAAAAACATTTTAGAGGCTGCTACCGGGAGTTCAGTGCACACCTTTGCAAAGCACTATCATTTACCACTCTACTCTAAATCCAAGGCAGGCTTTGCCACTGCAGTTCTGCAGGGCCTTATAGCTGCTCCTAATGCTATTTAGCTCCAGCCTCCCAACCATAGCTTTGGGATTCAACCCAAGTGTAATGACTGCAACAGTGAAACATGAAGAACATAGTACAGTTGTGTACACTTACCATAAATGTAGATGTTCGAGTGTATTCACTGTTACAGTCCAGGTTACCCACCCCCCCATCCCCCATATCTTTGCTGCAGTTTATCTGCACTTCTCTAATCTATACAACCTATGTGGTGTATTTGCTTGTAGATGAAGGTATTATATATTTTGGTGCATGCATGTTTTATTGGCAAATTTTTAGCCTACCCTTTTGGGGGCACCTGACATCTGGGGAAAGAAAACTGAAATAAATGGTGCCGGCTGCATCTTTTATACCCCTGGCACACTGACATCAGGGAAGAGGCGACAGCAGCCGACGCCAGACCTAGACTTTGGAATTCAGGCTGACTGAGGGTAGCCTGCCAGCAGGATAACCCAAGTGTAATGACTGCAACAGTGAATACACTCGAACATCTACATTTATGATAAGTGTACACAACTGTACTTTACATGGATTATTACATGGGTTATGAGATTCAGTATGTGAGACGAGATCTCTTGGTTTGTAATGCTTAGGTATATATTACTGAAACTGTTTTGTACCACTGTTTGGAAAGTGTGTGATTCACTTTAATTTGCATGTTTTCATGCATAAATATAGAGCAATGTGTTGATGAGAAGGGCCACTTATATACAAAGCACTATGAATATTTGTGTTTTCAATAGTTAAAATTAAAATCTGTATGCCTTTGATTTCTGTCATGCTTACATATCACCTTGCTGGCATTTGAATGTGCTGACCCTGCAATGAAACCTGACAAGAATATGAGAACACTTTATTTATATTGATTTATTTATTGATATTTGTTTATTGGCATTTCTTTACTGGGGAAGTCTGACTGGGTCAAAAAGAGACGATTTAAAGCAGAGGTCCTGAGATAAAAGCTCCAAACAAAAGAAAATTTTTAACACATTATATGAGTTGGATACATTTCAGTTATTTGCAATGTTACAAAACAGAGAGGAAATGAAAAAGTTAAAATTAGAAAGAAAAATAGTGTTTACAATTCCAAATACAGTACAATTTTTATATTTGCAGTACTATTACTAAAATTCATACTTTTTGTTTTAGATATTAAGCATTGAGTGAAAAGAAAGGGTAGGCCGGGTAAGTGAAGATAAGGAAGGGTGATAAGGAAAGACTGAATGAAAAATATAATGTCTGCTAACAAAGGAATGCTGCAAAACCAAACTGTATAGTAAATATTTGTTATATAAAGGCTAACTCTTTTAGTGTCGGGAGAGGAAAAAGAGACTAAGCCCTCAAAGGGAGCTCTTTTCTATTTTAATTGTCCATGTAAGGAAAAAAAAAACATGAGTTTACATTTTCTTCTACCAAGAATTATAAAGCATTTTTTCAAAATGTTTTACCCTCTCTTACTTGGGTTACCCTTCCTGGCATGTTTGTGTTCCGCTTTCCTCACTCAGCCCATTGTAGATCACAGCTATTATAGCAATCAGCATGATAATGACACCCTCCCCCCAACTTCATCAAAAGTAACACCATTCAGAACTGCAGTTTCAGTACCGTCATAACAGTGCTCAGTCCACAAAATCTTTCAAGGATGCAGAGTGCCTTTTTAGCCAAAGGAAAGTCCAAGGCTGCAGACACAAGTTTCAGTTCTAAAAAAGCAGGAACTTTCACAAGGTATAATCTACAAATTGTACTACAGAGGTTAGCTACAACTGGTTTGTCTTTCACTCCACTCTTCAAAGTCATATTTCAAGTGAGCCTCTATGTACAGAACTAGCATCCTGAGTTTAGCCTACTCCATTTTGTATCATAACAGTTAGAAATGAAAACCTCGTGATCTAGTTAACTGCTGTGAGAATTTTCCCACAGTTTCTGATGCAGTATACATTCTGAGTACACATTTAAAAGCACATTCACATTTTTCATAGCCAGCATGTTACAAACTGCTCATCAAATGTGGACGTCTTCCTCTGGTTATGACAAACACCTGCTGCGCTCAAATATACTTTAAATCTTTACAATGAACAGCTGCAGAGCCAAGTTACACCTACTTGCTTCCCAGGATTTTATGTATTTTGCTCCCAGTGTCTTCTAGTGCTGTTTTACAAACAGTAAGTAAAACTCGGCTAAGATAATTTTGAACACACACACACACACACACACACACACACACACACACACACACACACACACACACACACACACACACACACACACATCTCTGATGGGAGGGCAATCATGCATTTCTAGTGCCAGCACCACTTTTACTGATTTTTGGGTAATTGCTGCCTTGCTGCCACCAGCTAGACTGACAAGTCTAGCACTCCAAGAATGCAGTTCCTTCCAGACTTGAAATAAAAGTATAATCACTTACCTAAAGACCCCTCCGATCTTCAAAAATATGTCTGTTTCAAATTCTTAGAACAAGTACAAATCAAATATACTGATGGCCATACCAACTCTTATTACCCTAGAACCAACTCCACAGCACTGCACATGCTCTGTCACACCAACTCGCATTACCCCTAGAACCAACTCCGCAGCACTGCACATGCTTTCTCCTCTTAAGCATCTACTCTTTGGCAAGCTTTCCCCATCATTAAGAAAATCAACACTTATTCCAAATTCAGAATGCAACTCACAAAAGTACTTCTTCATCCAAGCCAAATGCTTCTGCTTTAACATTGGACTTATCACCTAACCTAACAACCTTCTGAGCCTCTTCTCCTCTCTCAAGGCTCACTGAAGATTGACCCGCTTTAGAAACTAATGTACCTATTGTACATCACATTTGTTCACTAAATACACAGTTTTTCTATGTAATTAGTCTGAACAATTATGTTATTACTTATATTTCTGTATTTTTCTTTTGTTTGCAAAACATTTTGCATTATGCACATGGTTTAGTATATAAACCTGAACAGATTTTCAGTTTATTTCTTTCATCCTATCCATTTGTAAGCAACAGATTTTTCTTCTGTTTCTTTCTGATGTTTTATATGTGCTATCCAGTTTATACATACCATATTTTTCTCCTGTTTCTGTCCAGTATAAAATGCATCTTTATTCATCCATGCAGCTACAGCATTTTTACTTCTGTCTAGCTTTTGCATTCATAATTTTCTTACTGCTGTACATATTGATTATACTTAGTTTCAGACTGTCATCTCCAAATGTCCATCCTGCTGTTCTGTTCTGTCTGTTTTCCTCTTGTATTTTATTTCTATGTCTTTGTTTCTTTATCCTGGCTCCCTTCTGAAAATGGGTATAAGATCAGCAAGCCCAACCCTGTCAACAAAATGTAAATAGACAGACAGACAGATTGATTTTTGAAAATAAGATGATGCCATCAGTTAATAATTTATCGGTTGTGGTATTTATTCCTATATGGATTAACAAACAACTACACATTCTTTTGAAATTTAATAAAAATAATAAAGATGTCTATGAAAGGTAAGTAAATTCATGCAATGCACTTTAAAAATTAAACATACAAGCTAACCACTTTCACATTGCGGTAGCAAACGAATGGTTTAATAGACACGTGGCATTTAGAAAAACAGTGTCTAACAGCCATCTAGTCCAGCTACTACAATTACCTGAAGATTTACTGACATCTATCTTCCTCTGATTTTTGCAAGCAATGAGGACTTGTAGAAGACCCACAAACAATGAATTCCTGGCATGGGCTCTAATTCCAAAAAGTTCACTGCTTACTCCAGAAGTAAGGCAAAGACAAGCAATGAATTCCTGACATGAGCTGTCATTCCGAAAAGTGCACTGCCTACTTCTGAAGTAAGACAAAGGCTATTTGAACTATCAGCAGTTATACTTTGAAATTAGAGGAATCCCAATTTTTGTAAAATGACCAAAGGGGTTGCCCAGAATGAGGTAAGACTGAAAAATATAGTTAGTGCAGTCCTTTAGACATATTCCCCCATCGAAGAGTGCACTGTTATTTACTTCCTGTTTCATTTAGATTTCATTGATCATTTTATTTGCATGGTGATTAGGGTCTTTTGGAAGCTGCAGCTTATTTATGTAATGGCGTTTGAAATGAAAGTGACAGGCTTAGAAGCAAAAGAGGAAAGAAAGAAAAAGAATGAAAGAATGAAAGAAAGAAAATGCTGTTATATTATCTCTTTGAAGTTAGTTCCATAAGTCTAATACATCTTACAAAAATTTATATATCATTAGTTGGCTTTACACATTTTGCATGTTGTATGGTTTACTGGAAACAATTTCAGACTTTGCAGAACTTTTAGATTTTTTTCCCTGAAAAATAATTACATTTATCTCACCTCAGTTCACCTCTCCTACAGTCAGTATCATTAGGTAGGTGTTTGTAGGGAGCTTTAGCCACAGATCTGTAGCAGCTCAAAAGAAGGAAACTGGCAGAAAATGCAACTTGCAGTACATTTTAATTTGTTATAATCTTTTTCTAGATGTTTTCCCACTTCTATTTTTCAACAGAAGCTAAGTAGTTTTCTCTATGATTATAAATATTTCCTTATGAAATTGAGTCATTTTGGAGCAGATTCTGTTATACAGAAATCATTACATCTTTGTTTTGGACAATACAGATTCTTCCAGTTAGACTTCAGCTTCAGATGGTTCACATCTAATGTAAGTTTAATTAAAACATGGTGCTTGGATTTATACAAGGAATGTTAACTTCCGCCCTATTTGAAAGACAGCTGAAAGAAGAGGTCAGCTACATAAAGATTTTTTTTTAAATTAACAGTTCATTTCATGCCATGTGGGACTAATTATCTTAAGCTTTCTGAAAGCTCATTTGCTTTGAATTAGATGTGCAGTATTTCATGAATGTTAGCAATGTTCCTCACTGTGAAGACTTTAGAGTCTTAATTCTAGGCTAAGCTAAAATTAAAATGTTTAATATGATGAAGCATGCGTTGGTTTACTTTGTGCAGTGCTGCATCCTGGACATTATTAAGCTCTGCTGTGAGTGTAGCTAATCCACTACAGCTTCATATAATGTTAGCCAAGGTTCAGGGCTTAAAGTAGATATCTGGCAGTCACACTGGGACTGAGTGACCCAGGGACATGCTCTGCTATTCCTATGTAAATATAAAAAGGGTACAGTTTACACAAAAAATAGATGGCTAATGTTTTGCATGCCACAGAACTTGTATTATGGTAGATCTGAAAGTAATGTAAGTTGGAAGCTATTCTACCTCCTCTGATACTAACAATTCACAGCCCAAGCAGTAGTGAGGCAAGTGTCTCCTGGAAAGC